>NC_090613.1:7190768-7225364 GCF_004359215.1 Bremia lactucae
GCAAATCTCAAGAAGTGTATATTCGCTGCAAGCGAAATACCACTTTTTGGGTGCATCGTCGGTAAACACGGCGTGCGCCCTGATCCCGAAAAGATCAAGGCAATTACCGACTGGCCAGTTCCAGTCGATGTCAAGGGACTTAGTTCCTTGGTTTAGCGGCATACTTGCACAAGCACTCTCGCAATTAATCAGAGATGACAGTTCATCTCGCTCGTCTCTTGAAAAAAGACGAGAAATGGTTATGAAACGCTGATTGTCAGCGTTCGTTTGAAGGTATCAAGCAAATCTTGATACAATCGCCCATCTTAAAGATTGCAGATCAAGACAGACCATTCCATGTGGTCTGTGACGCCAGCAATTTCGCAATCGGCTGCGCGTTAATGCAATAAGATACAGACGGCGCGGAGCGCGTCGTCTGTTACCAATCGCGTCAGCTGCAACCAGCTGAACGCAATTATTCAGTGCATGACAAGGAACTCCTTGCCATGAAATATGCATTGGCTAAATTTAGGGTCTATCTCCTAGAAGAAAGACCGTTCATCGTATATACGGACCATGCGTCATTACGCACGGCCGAAAATAGCCCGCACCTCTCTCAAAAAATGGTAAGGTGGCTATCCTTCTTCGCGGAGAATAATTTCTCAGTGGAATATAAACCAGGACGACTTACTGTCGTCGCTGATGCCTCATTACGCCGATCCGATTTCGAGCCGGTTGCGCATTCCAACAGTGAATATAATTCTACCGATGTAACACTCATTTCAAGTGTTCCGTGATCAACCTTGTTGATGACATTAAGAAAGCCTATGCAGAATATAAGGACCTTCTGCGTTTACGGGATCATCTGATAAATTCATCCGATAAATCTTTTAAAAAATTACCGGCTTTGTATCCATCGTCATCCGATCGATACACAACACGCAACAGCTTATTGTATTACACAGCTGTTGCCGGTGACACTTCACGTGTCGTCGTCTCAGCTCACAATGATTTGCGCTTGCGCATCATGTATCAGTGTCACGATGCAATAACAAGTGGGCATCGTGGACGTGAGAAAACTTATCTCACAGTAAGTCGCGATTTTAACTGGCCCCGCCAGTATCAGTTCGTGTTCAAGTACATTCGTGCTTGCGAGGTATGTCAATGGATGAAGCCTCGCCCTTCATCCCGTGCACCTCTCCAACCTTTACCACTTCCGGCAGAATGTTGGCAGTCCGTATCTATGGACTTCGGCTTCGGAATTCCCGAAAACGATCACAAAAACAATGGAATCCTTGTTTTTGTAAGAAGATGCAGCAAGATGGTGCATCGTATTGCAGTACCAGCTCCGGGCTGTGCCCGTGTCTTTTTTGACACGGTGTTTAAACTCCACATTTTACCCCATGAACTGGTCTCTGATAGAGATCCACGGCTTACGGTGGAGTTTTGGCAATCCGTGTTCCGATCTCTCGAACACGGCTGACTATGTCAACATCCGATCACCCAGAAACGGATGGTCAAACAGAACGCGTAAATCGCGTCCTCGAAGAGATACCTTGAGGTAACGTCCAATCGTATCCGAATTGGAGCGAGTTTTTACCGATGGTCGAACTCGCCATCAAAAATTTTGTGCTTGCGTCTAAAACGCATGCACTGGTCTTCGAGAATGGCTTACGCCATCCACACATACCCAACCAATTGGAGGGATCCCCTAGTTTAAGGGGGGGGGGCTCGCACGAGCAAAGCCATTTCTGGCTCATGTTCATCACTCGTCGAAGTTATTAACGACGCCAATGACGTAGATGTCGAAGCAATCGACATCGAAGATGAGAAATATCTCATGGCAGTGCGCACAAAGCGCACTGAAAAAGACAAAACAAATGAGTCAGCAGAGAAATTTCTGCTGGCTCGATAATCAATAATCTGTTTCGTACAGGATTCCATTGCTAACGCAGTGGACCTTCAGAAACAAAACGCAGACAAACATGGATTCTTTCATTTAAATTAATGACCTAGTACTACTCTCTACGGTAAACTTACCTCTAGGCACAAGGCTGCAAACATACCTTCACGGATTTGTCAACATTGCATTGAGTAGCCAATCCTAAAAAAACCTGTCCGGTCATCCATGCTTTCACGTTGTGCCTGTAGAAAAATATCAACTGCTCTCCTGTCTTCTTGTTGAAACACCGCGGCTTTTTGCTCGCCTGATAAAGAATGTTTGAAGCTTATCAGTCCCATCAGCATTCGAAGCGTGTAGTCACTAATGTGGGTAACAGTAAACTACTACCCAAGTGTATTGGGCCTTTCCGTGTACTGCATCGCAAAGGCAATGCGTACACAATAGAATTGCCACGTAGGATGCGAATGCATCCTATGTTTTACGTTGGTCGGCTCCGCCCGTACCATAAAAACGCGGTTTCTTTCTAGGACATATTTGACCCCCCCTTTTCAAGAATCCCTAAAAGATTCTTATGGTCACGAAGCAGATTCTCATATTGAATCTGGAGGCTCTCATGCCGGGTCTGAAGATCCTGAAACCGCGATGAGCGGAAGAGAGCTCATTACGAAGAGCGTGATACTTCCGCTCGTACTCCAACATGGAGTACGCACTCTTCGAACGATCTTCCAACCGTTCTATTTAGTGAGCCTGCACCGTCTGCTCCAACGAGCTACGCTTACCGCGCTCGTGATCAAGTCACTTCTTTAAATCATGGAGAATGTGATCGAGTTTGTCGATTTTCGAATCTTGATCCGACACATGGGTCGGATCTAATTTTTCCTCCTCCGCCACAACCATTGGTGGATTATTACAATGGTCAACGTTTCCTTGTGAAACGCATCGTAAACCACCGTGATGTTTAGGGGCAGCGAACGAGTTATTTTTTTCGCTGGTGCGGTTATCCACCTTCACATGACAGCTGGGAACCTCGTTCCCAGCTGGTTGCTGACGTTGAGGGCCTCGTCCGTCAGTATGACGAGATTCATGCGATGGATCAGAAGGTCCATCGGAAAACACGCGCTCCTGGTGCTCGTAAATCGATTGGCAAAACGTCAATCGCATCGCACATCTCAATAGAGATGGGAGCCCTTCCCCAGGCCGAAGAAGGGATAGACATCCCCTTTACTCGCTTCGTGATGTTAACACAACACGGACAAGGATCACCCCACGTGAGGCATGGAAGTCCTTCCTCACGTGACAACCGATGCAATTCATACTTTGCACCAGTTGGAGTTTGCTCTTTAACTTAACGCGAATTGCGTTAAGTCGTTGAAGCCAACCTTCGCGTCCAATGTCTTTGACATTGCGAATTAACGCGCTCCAAGCTTGCATCAGCGAGACTTTTCTCGCTTGTTGTTGCCACTATATCATCGATGCCTAAAAAAAGCATCGAGATTAAAATCTTCCTCAGCACAAAAGTTTTTCGCGCTGGGATCAAGGCCATGTAGCTTTGTCGCAATAAATACGGGATATTTGTTGTGAGGAGAAGTTTCTCCAGACAAGCCATTGATAAGCCTTTCTGGCAAAAGCCACGGCTTCTTTTCAGGGGCAAGACGAGACATTTTAGTGTCTACGGTCCCCTGAGTGGTACCCACTGAAGCAGGGGTTCCACAAGAAATTTTATTACGATGGGTTACGCCATCGTCATCACCACGCACAGAAATATGTGCGGATGGCGGCACGGGAGACGGTGCTAGCGATGAGGAATCTTCCTCATCGTCGGAACCGAACATGCTGTAGCGAATGCTACCAGCACGTATTCCCGAATAAGCCCCCTCATTTGAAGGCTCATAGTCAGCCGCCTGATGATCAGGCGACTGTTCTGTTCTCCTCGGGTTGGCCAATTCGTCCGACTCGCATTCGTAGTCGACCTCCGAAGAGGGGTCACATTCAAGTAGTGTATCACCACGTGCACCCGCAACATTTAGAGTTGCGGGAGAAGATGACACTACGCTGACGGAACGTCTGCCGCAAGAGACAATAATGCGTCGCTCGCGGCTACATGAACCGCAGCCGAAGGCGCCGTACTATTCGCATACGCATGGACTCGTTAACCCCGCGATACATTTAAAATTATGGTTCTGGCCAACCAACATCGTTTTCACTTAAGTGTATTAATAGTGACCACTCTATCCAATGACAGTCAGAGTGATTGTCGTTTAAGGGAGGGGTGATGTAACGGGGTGTATCGCTACATATAATTGACACTTAAAGGATGTTAACTAAAATATTTTTAAAAGGTAGATAATATTTGGAGTATTACTTCACGTGATAATATTCTAATAGATTTTCAATTGGTAGATATAGACCATTATATCGACTTTTTCCGCAATCGAGTTAGCGCTGGACGCGCGCAAAGAGATAGACAAATAGGACATTATTACATGTTTTGTATTAGTTTATAGTTAAGTTAGTATTAAACAGATAGAAACCGAAGAACTTATTATATTCAATACAGTTTTATATTAACCTCTTTACAGCAAGAGAGTCTTCCTCTGCACGTACTAGTGTGCGTGAAGTGACGTGAGGCACCACTCGGACTGAGGCAGTTCGAAGTGGACTTGTACTTAAGCAGCAAAAGTCAGTAGTGCCCCGTTACACTACTCCTGAGAGTTATTATGATTTACCATGCAAAAGCAAACACTTTAAGTAACACATCACACTGGCATCCTCTTTTGAGGTATTTAAGTTTGTAGGAGTTTCCGCAGTCATTCCCAGCAAAGCTGTAGCGTATCTCTTTTCTTTTTTAAAAGAGCCGTCAGTAAAACTCAGAGTGAGCTTAGGCGTGAGCAGGATCGAAGCGAGGATCTTAAAAGGACTGTTGAGATGCTCTCCGCATTCGTTTTTCGAGTCACCACGACCTTTGACTGGAAGCGGGTGCCGTTGCTCTCTTGGCTAACCCACCCCTTTCAACCACACCAGGCTCGAGGCTCTGTGAAGGTTCTTGCGACGCATGTCTGCCTGTCAGCTCGCTGCCTACTGTCAAAAAATCTCGGCTCTGTGCAGGACCTTTGGACGCATGACTACTCATCTCCACTACACCAGTCTCATCGAGCTGGGTAGGACTTGGTGACATTTGACATCCCGTAAATGCACCCTCACATGTGTTGTACGAGACATCAGTTGCACAAACCTGTCATAGGAGCACATCCTTTCCGGTGTCCTTCTTAGAGCTAGCAACTGGGTGTACACCAGTCTATCCATGGTTAGTGTCTTGTCAACCATGGCATGCCTAGGATGAGGTCATTCGGACTCTCCATAGCTAGCACTGGGAACTTCTCCCTACAGGAGAAGTCACTAAAGCTAAAGGCGAGCTCAATTTGAACGCCCTCAGATTTTACAAGCGCGCCATTCGATAAAACGAACGGTCACCTCTTCTCGCTTGCCGTCCTGGCTAAGCACACAAACACCTCTGGCCGCGACTTTCACAAAATTATGTGATGCACCAGAATCCGCGTGAAGGGTCATCACATGGTCATAGTCTCGTACTCGACCGCTATAGACCAGCAGGGTTGTGGTCCAAAATTTCGAGACTCAGCGACTTTGCTGCCTATTTGGTCGATAACTCTGAACTTAGGGGTAACTTCTGAGTCCGTGTCAGTAGGGAATCCTGCCCCTACTGCGCTCCTGCATTTTCCAAACTCTCAGTGGTTGATGCAGAGCTCTTCTTGTACGCTGTTTTTTGCCATCATCCTTCGGGTATGGGGTCCTCTTGGTGGGCGTCTTAGCCCCAGCAGGTACTCTGCCATAGCAGTGAGCCATCATATGGCCGCGCTTGCCGCACTTGTAGCAGACAACGTCTGCATTGCCCAACTCCATAGGAGTAGCATCCGACCTCCTGGCCGACGGCTTATACCAAGCAGTCACCGAGATTCTGTTAAAGGATTGCTCTTCAATTAAGGCAGTTTAGATTGCCTCTTCCATCGTCGCCGGCACCTTTCTAAAAAGGCCTGTCGCGATGGGCCTTGCCGCACTCTTTTTTATGAACGTGGGCACCTTAATTTGTTCCGGTATCGAACCCACACTTATGGAAGCCGACCGCGGCGCATCTCCTGTTAATATTATTGTAGGGATCGCTTCGCCTGAGGTGCTCCAACGAAGTACGCATGAAGCAACACTTCGTTGTTCGGCGGCTGATACATGGCGCGAATATTTATCTTAAAGATCGCTCATCAAGGGAACGCCTTAACGTCCGCCAAAAGTGACGGGAAAGCCCACTATGAGGCCTTACCGCGCTAATGCGACACGGTATACGACACCATCCGGGTGTTGCCTCGATAAGCTGCGCCAAATCGCATTGTTCCACGGCTAATATCCAGCGGACAATCGTGTGTGCTGCAGTTCCATCGAACTTGGATGGTTCTATACCAATGGGCCTCGGCTAATGCGCCGGGCTCGACAAAAAAAGGACGATCAAAAACACGTATAAACGAGCGGCCTTTGGATTAGTCTCGAATAAAGAACACGGGCCTTCGAACGAGGTGTTCGAGGCCGTCGAAGGCGAAATGGTGAAGGCGTCCTCAGTTGAGGTGCTCCAGCACGTCTTGAAATCTACCGAGAAGATAGTAAAATTCCCGAAACTGCCGTGGGATCTGTTGAAGGAAAGATCTACGAAGTAGTCGCACCAGTTCCAGAAGAAAACTTGATGGACTGTTGGTCGTCGTCGACAATGGACGATAGCATCCTAGAAACGGACAAAAAGAAACGATTCGCTGCTTAAAGCTGGGATGCTTTGAGTGACAGCCCTTTTTAAAATTCTGTGGAAAACTCGTGAATTGTTCCTAGAAGAAGTGCCGAGCCGCCTACCTGCCGATAGGGGCATTGGGCACGAAATAGACCTCGAACCTGGCACCAAGTATTGTGTGACTAGGCAATGGCCGTTGCCGAAAGAACAAGTCGATTAAATCGATGAGTTCTTCGACAAGCGAACAAAGGTGGGACATGTGCGTGAGAGCAAATCGCCTCACTGCAGCCCGACCTTTTGTGTGCGTAAAGCCACAGGTGGATGGCGCGTGGTTCATGCTTACAATAAGCTAAACACGGCGACTATACCTGCTCAAACGCCAATTTCGCGGAAAGATGTCTTGTTAAACTCCATGAGAAAGTCAACTATCTTTTCCGCGTTGGATTTGAAGGATGGCTACTATCAGGTACTCATGAGAGAGTCCGACGTAGCCAAAACGGCAGTAAGCACCCCAAGCGGTATGCTTTGGGAGTGGCTTGTGATGCCCCAAGAGTTGAAAAACGCACCAGCGACATTCAACCGAGTGGTGGCTCACGTGTTGCGTCAGCACCCTGCCTACGCGCCCCAATACTTTGACGATGTGTTCGTGCATAGTAGGGCCGAGAACGGGCTGAGCGCAATAGAGTCGCACAAGCGCCATTTAGACGCCGTGCTGCAGACTTTGAAGTACGCCCAATTGTACGTCAACCTGCAAAAGTGAGTCATAAGGGTCCCTGAGATACCTGTGCTGGGTTGCATCGTAGGTGCACATGGTGTACTAGCAGACTCCGACAAGGTAAAAATCGGTAAAGGAATGGCCAATCCCACGGCATGTGAAGGATTTGCGACAATTCATGGGGCTCGCTAATTCCTTGCATAAATGTAGCTATAATTCTGATAAGCAAACTAATCTATTATCTGGCCTATTTAAAAAGGACGCATAATGAGTTTGGTCAAAAGAACAAGAAGATGCATTCACATCAGTGAAGCAATCTCTTGTAGAGGCACCGGTCTTGGCATTGCCAGACGCGGATAAGCTCTTTAGCGTCGTCTACGATGCAAGTAACTTTGCAATCGGCAGCGCGCTGATGCAGAAGGATGACGACGGCGTTGGCCGTGTCATATTTTTTATCCGTCTTGGCTTTTGAAAGCTGCGGAGCTGAATTACCCTGTGCATGACAAGGAGCTACATTCAAGAAAATATGATATTGTAAAGTTTTGCGTGCACCTTTTGGGCACCGAACCATTTTTTGCTTTTAAGGATCCCGCATCACTTCGGACTGCACAAAAAAAAACGCATCTCTCGCCTAGAATGGCAAAATGGTTCTCTAAATTCAATTCGAAGTCGAATACAAGCGAGTAAGGCGAATATCTTGGCTGACGCATTATCGCGCAGACTAGACTTCGAGGCAAGACACCAGTAAAGTCTGTCTTGTGCTAAGGCATAAGTTGAGTCGTCAACATTGGCAGCCATGAAGGTCTACCAGGTCTCGAGCTCGTTGGCCTCCAAAAAAATGAGAGCTACAGTCAGGACATACGTTGTCGCCTGCTATTGGATCAGTTCGATGAACGAAAGTTCTCCCTTCCGTCGCAACTGAAGGCTAAGTGAAGTCGATTTAGCTGCGGCGATGGCATGTTAAAGCATCCGCTGTCACCTTGTGATCACTTAAAAATCTATGTCCCTCATGACACAGATCTCAAACTGAATATCCTTCACGAGCTCCATGATGCACCATCTAATGGGCATCTCGGCCGTGTAAAGACATTTCTAAACGTGTCAGAGGAATTTTGGTGGCCACAGGTGGCCAACTATATTAGCTTCTGCGAACAGTGTCAGCACGTAAAGCCTGCACCGTCCAGCAGTGCGCCATTAAAGCCGCTACCGATTCCAACGAATTGTTGGATGTCGGTAAGTCTGGACTTCATGTTTAGCATGCCGCCTGATCATAAGGGTCGGACAGGGCTAGTCGTCTTTGTAGACAGACTGAGCAAGATGGTGCATTTAGCACCATGTAAGACATCGATCACAGGCAAGGAGGCAGCTCTCTTGTTCCTGGATCATGTTTACCGACTACACGGGATGCCCGAGTCCATAGTATCGGACCGGGGTCCACGTTTTACGTCTGGGTTTTGGCGTCATGTGTTCGAGCTGCTAGGTAGCAAGCTCCACATGTCGACCGCAGATCATCCCCAGACCGATGGCCAAACAGAACGTGCCAATCGGATCGTGGCGGATGTCTTACGCACTATAGCAACTCCCAAAGATTAGAGCAAGCAATTGTACTTTGTGGAGCTCGCTAAAAATAACAGTGTCCACGCCAGTACGGTGAGACATCGTTTTCTATAAACGGACTGCTCCATCCTCGGATGCCAGTCTCGTTTGTGCGCGCCCGAGTTTTAGTGGGGGAGGGCCCCTCACTACGCTCGGTGCGAAAGAGGGACATAGCTTCGTCAATATGACGATGACCCGCGAGGGTATCATCTCAACGACGAAACTTGCCTTAGTGACCCTGCCGGGTTGGCAGTGGTCAGTATGTAGTCACGGCAAGGAATGCATGTGCTCTCACACAATAGCGATGTTTCGTTGCTTACAACTACGTCCTACGAACGATTCCGGCGATGTCATAGGCGAGTTGAATGCTAAAAGCCTGAGCGAGGCTTAACACTTTGTGGATGAGCGATTAGCCATCCCACGAAAAGTCCGTGACCGTGGCGCAACGGCAAGCGCACAAGATAAACAAAAGAATGCTGACTGAAATGGTCGCAAAAATAATGAATGCTTAAGTGTTCGACATAAAGTACTGTTAAGTACTGTTACTCTACCTAAAATCGCAATTTTTGTACTACCTGGGGGTACTTAAAATTATTGCTACGTTACATTGGGCCATTTACTGTGGTCGAGAAGGTCAAAGACCTAAATTATAGGCTCACCCTCCCGCCATATATGAAGATGCACCCCGTCTTTTACGTGGGTCGTCTCAAACGGTATGTGGACCCAGATGAGGTCACATATTCCCATCAGTCTAAGGAGACTGTTGGTGACACCGACCATGGGTTCAGTATTAAACAGATGGGGGAAATGAGGAAGGCGAAAGACTTGCCTCCGACCTTCTCTTCCCATGAGAACGTAACGGACTCGGAGAGCGAGAGATACCACGCGCGTAATACGGTTCCTCAGCATTAACTTCTTAAAGATGTCCAGCCGAAGTTTCAAGCGTTCGTAACCCTGACGATTTTTCGCGCGAGCATCATGAAGCCGAGGTCAGTAGCAAGACTTGACCCTCGAAATCCCCAATGCGTCGTTCAGCAGCGCTTAATGCCTGCAACTGAACGATCGCGGGAAAGGCAGCAGCGATTATGTGGGCAAAATCGCCACTCCTATCGAGCGCCGCCTGCACTGATTGGATGCGGATGGGAATCAACGCTTCCTTGCTAAAAGTTTGCTTGCCCACCGCTCCGTGAGGAAGAAGCATCAAATCCTCGTCCAGTGGAGAGGATACCCGAAAATTCACCATGTCTTGTCAAAGCCTTAAAGTTGACTTAGTGACAAACAAGCCGGGCTTGCATTCACGTCCCATACCATTAAGCACAGAGGTCTTTGTAACTAAGCCCTGTTTATCCTCTCCTCCTAATGGTTTACCGACCCTAGTTCTTCCCCAGTAGACCGCCCGGCCCCACTCGGCGTTTCCCGCACCGTACAGCTTTCTGGTATAAGGTGGGATTGATGCTTCGAGCTTTGCGCGAATTGCGCAACGGACAAGCCGGGCGCAAGTGCTTAGTGCTTTCTCGCATATAACATCTACGATGTTTGAATGCTATTCCACAGCTTTTCTTCTCCTTACTAATAGACAAATCTGATGCGCTCGACGGGCTTTCCAATATTTCTGCGTACCAACGCGAGAGGACTTAAAGTCGAACTCAGCGCGTAACCCCATGGCAATTGCCGCTTCTAAAGTAACGGGATGAGATTGGTACAATTCCGTTTGGGCAACCCCCGCATTAAGGTCTTCCATTATGAACGAATAATTTAACCACTTCTTGCCCTCGGCCTTGATGTATAGCGGCAAAAAGAGCTCTTAACTCCTGGGCGTAGTCTCCTAGGATCGGTCTACCCTGACGAGCCGCTAAATATCGTGATCGTGTGCGAGAAATCTGATTAGATGGGACAAACATGCTAGTCAGATGATGTTTTGGCAAATCACACCCCACGAGAGGCAAGGTAAACCTGCCTACTTGGACGAGCGGTGCAACTTATAGGGTGCACCAACTAAGTACCTGTTTTCAATCCTGTCACATGCCATAACCAGTTTGTCAAACTAGGTCTCGCAGCCTACGATTTGCACATTCTGTATGAATGCTCCCGAAGCGTAAAACTAAAAGGAGTTGCATCCTTAGCACGCGTCCAAGTGTAACATCGATGCCAAAAACGCATCGATGAAGAATTCGTTTTTGTTGTCACCAAACTGTGAAGTCTGGATGAGTGACGACGGGATCTTATACCGCTCGTTGGTCATATACCGTTCGTTGGTCATAGCAGACCAACGAACCAAGTTGCCCTTTGCAGGCAACCAAGACTCTTTTCGGGAGCGAACCGCAACGAATTGCGGTCTCCGTTCCTTTGGTTAATGCTAAGTTGCAGACTAACATTCTGTTGAAGTGATCTTTACAATCCTTCGTTCCTGGTGGTACATTTTAGCATTCCCGGTACGGGGGCTCTTTAGATCGGAGTCATTACAAGATGACTCCTCATCAATATAGTCCGAGGAATGGAACATCTTGGAGATTAATATCTGATCTCTCTCGTCTTAACCCACCGTTTTATGACAAAATTGCTCAGATAAAGATCTGGAGGCCAAAATTATATTTAAATGAAATTAGAGTAAGGTCGTAATATTAAATATAGTTCAGTTCCCCGTTTGATCTAAAACCGTCAAATGCGTTACTAAGGCTTGCCAATGATCTGTGATAGTACAAAGCCGCATGTACACACTCGCAAGCATAGATATCGCTCAGGTCTACGAACCATTGGTCCCTTGAACTAGGATTCATTAAGTTATACGAGCTTGTACGACTTACGAAGTTGTTAAACTTCTTAAGACTATAGAACTAAGCGACTCTTTAAGTATAGAGGAGCGAAGTAGCTTCGCTACACCTGGAAGCACTCGCAGGCAATTTACACTTGATAATTAATTAAATTTAGCCTCTTCTGGCATGGATATCTTCCCCAAACTTTCAAAGCGAAACGAGTAGCATATAAGAAGCTCAGAACTTTGTATGGGCTCGATCACATAGATCACAACCTTTCCCAGGCCCAGATGTTCTTGATGCAAGGCCTAAAGACTTAATATGAATCCTCTCTTATCGGGCAGCAAAGGATCACTTAGCGGAACTCGGTACAATCCTGTACCTGATCCGGAGCCTAAGGCTCGCCCTCTTGCTGTCAGTGTTAACACATATGAGGGCAAAGAGGAAGGAAATCTCCTTTTCTGGATTAAATAAACGAAAACGTCCATAGCCTCCGTCATGGCTATATTTAAGCTCGGTAGGAAAGCGAGTAAGTAAGCACTCACATGTAGCACGTCTAAAGACGTCGCACTTCCCGCGTCTCCTGCTGCTTTAGGGTGAAGCCCATGCCCCTAGAATTGCGTACTCCCTTAGAGACTCTCACTGGAGGACGTGCATCTCTTCTGAGAAGCGCGAAGGGATTGATAGCTTACAATTCTTTTACGAGCTCACGAAGCGCTCGTTTTCCCAAGGTTTTTTTGTGTAACAAGGCACATTTCACTAGTGCTGACCAGTACTAGTTAATCATACACTGATTACAGTGTAGGATAGGTGCCTCGAAGCTTCACGTACACAAAGGTACCGAGGACGATTTCTTAAGAAGCTAAGGGTCTTCAGAGTAAAGGTCTAGACTAAGGCCTTAGAATAGAGAAAAGGTAAGACTGTATTAATCTATTCACATTCCTACGAAACGATCTTCTACTTACTACTGAACCTATTATATTAATAAGTAACAAGGTATGGCACCTTCTTGCGCACCGCACAATCGTGTCTTAAACCGATTGGCGGGGTTGATTTAAACTTAAATCAACCAATCAATAGAACTAATGTCTAATTGCATCAATATTACCAAATTTGGTATTAATGGAACTATTGAAGTCAAAATTAATAAAGATAATAATTTTAAACTTCTTCATTTATTTCCTCTCATAGGAAATATTATTTCCTATTCCTCCTATAGGATATAATACTTGTGTAACGGGACCCCGTTACACTCACCACCACTTAACCAACAGTCACCATAGTGACTGATGTAGGGTGAAACGATATACTATTATGTCTTTCCCTTTAATTTTTGTATGTTGATTTTAACAATAATTCCGATTTTATTTTCATAAATTGATTTTGACCGAAATCAACATGGCGACTAATAAGTCTGTGCGCGTGGCCCGTGAGGCCGCAAAGCTGACAGCTGCACGGTACAGTGCAGCTGTTGGTAATGAAATTTATCAATGGACGCTAATACGTCTACTGCGGGGAATACGTCACCTACTCCCATTGGAGGTGACGATGACAAGTCATCTGCTACACCGACTGTAGGTGAGTGGACCAAGTCACCGGCATCGCCGGACTCAGTGTCTACTGTAAAGGCCGCTGGATCACCCGGGGCCGAGTCCGTTAAGCCTTCAGGTTCTAACGTGACAACTAGAGGGGTGATGACGAGGTTATTCGACTCGTCGAACCTCTTTGGTGAGGAGTCATCATCCGATGACTCCGTGAGCGATGACCACTCTGGTAACGTTAGCATGCGTCACCCAGAAAATTAAGTGGTCGCGAGGGGAAGAGTGCTGCTGGTGGTGATAGTTTGCATCACCAGGAAGGGAGTGATTCTAGAGATCGCTCCAAGGGCTAAGTTAACGTTGACGTTAACATGAGCCAACACGAGAGGGATCGCAATACGTTGCGGTTCGCTCCTGAAAATCGGCCTTGGTTGCCCTCTAGGAGAAACCTCATTCGTTGGTCTGTATGAACAACGATCGATGTCATATTCCGCTATTCAACTCATCCAGGTTTCACATGCCCGGTGAGGATGAGACGAAATTCCTCACCGATGCCTTTTCCGGCATCGGTGGTACTCCTCTAAGCTGACAAAGGATGTCAAACCTTTGCGCTAAACTTCGACAGCTTTTATACAGCATGTACAAAAATAGGCCGTGAGGTCTGGCTTGACAAGCTAAATGCTTTCCGTGAGCGGTTCGAGAAACAGACCGTAGTCGGTGCATGATATAAGCTGTACTGTTTGTCTTAGGAGACAGGGATTCCTTGCCTCTCGTGGGGGGACCCATGCTCCTGCTGTTTTAAGGGTGCAGGTCATGCCCCAAAAGAAAGCATATTTCTTAAAGATCTTCATTGGAGAACGCTCATCTCTTACGAGATGCGTGAAGGGATTGAGAACCTCCAATCCTATTACGAGCGCGGAAAGCGCTCGTTCTCCGATGGACCTTCTGTCAAGGAGGATGGGGCTGTTCGTACTGCAAGACGAAACCTGGAACGTCCAACATCAATTGGGAACGAGGCTCCTAGCTATCATGTGAGGGTGGATACCCTCGCCAACGAACGAGATATCTCGTTCGAACTCTATTTACCTCTGGGTGGTTCGAAAAGCTTTCAACAAGAAAATGCTTCTCACCACTCGAATCCGTCAATGGATGTGGAGGGGGGGGGTCGGGTTCGCCTCGTTTGACGAACCCGAATCAACATCATGATTCGGATCACGCCCTTTATTTTTTGAGAAAGGATTCTGATCACGAGCGATCCCGTCGCCGCGAGTTAGCGGTGATGGCTAATAATGTTTCTCGTGACCAGTTGGTAGATTAAAATTGTGTGCAGGTTGCGACGGATCAACTGGCGAACGAGAGGACACATCAGTTCCTTCAAAACGAGATGGTGACAGCTCGTCAGAAGATCATTCCCTTGGAGAAAAAATGAGTGGATCGTCTGATTCAAGACAATCAGAGTCGGTACCGAGAAGATACGGCTTTGGCTCGGAACCATGAAGCTTTGGTGAATGCCCTAGACTGTTCCGGTGAAATCCGGAACCGGAAGAAGTCTCGTACTGATGGTACGGCGGAGACGCTGAACATAAGACGTAGGATGCGTACGCATACTAAGAGGCAGCTCGATCGTGTACACATTGCCTTGGCGATGTAGTACACGAAACGGGCCGATAGACCTGGGTAGTAATTTATTACTGCCTACATTCGTCACTACATGTTTTTTAGGTTTACAGTAGACAGTACCACTAGGTCATTAACATTAAATGAAAGTATTTTTGCTCTTCCATTTTTGTGAGAGTTCTATTTCTATCGGTCTACCGCATCAGCAATGGAATCCTGTACAAAACGGGCCACTGCTTTTCTATCCAACAGGAAATCACCTGCTGACTGGGTTTTATTTCTGTTTCAGTGCGACCGGCTCGCACTGCGGAGATATTAATCTCCTCATTATTGAGGGTATTATCGTTCTCATTAATATTATTGTTTTCGGTGCTGAGTCTTTTAGCATCGTTGTCAAAGTCTGTAATATCATTATTGTATTACTGAGTTTGTCAACTTCAATGTTGATTAAATCAACATTCGTATCCTCGCATTGACCTTACCGCTAATGCGTGACGGCAAGAGCTAAAATGTCCTTACTCGAGTGAGTTCTTTCCCACGTAAATAGAATTCCCTCCAAACAAGGTGGGTGGCGTAAGACATTTACCAAAAATGGGGTATGCTTGAAGAAGCATGCACTGAATCGTTGATGGTAAATTCTATTATCGGCAAGAGCTCGTTCCAACTCTTAAAAGAATAGACGTATCCGCGAGAAATCTCTTCGAGAATACGGTTTGCCCACTCCGTCTGACCATCTTCTTAAGGATGATCAAAAGTTAACATTTCAACAGTGTTCCAATTGATTTAAACACAGTTTGCCAATTCCGCCGTGGTTCTAGGCTCTCGATCTGAGACCAGTTCGCGGGGTCACCCATAGAGTCAAAATATCGTGTCAACAAAGACACGTGCACAGCCTTTGGCTGTGATCGACTCCGGTACTTCAGCAAGATGTACCATTTTGCTAAAACGATCAACAAAAGCAAGAACACCATTGTTCTTATGTTCGTCGTCAGGAAATCCGAAGACGAGGTCCATGGATTAAGACTGCAACACTGCGGGAACAGGCAGAAGTTGTAATGGATCACGGGATGAAGCACTGGGCTTCATTGGTAAATAAACTCCGCATCTACTTGCGGATGAAATCATACTGGCGCGGCTTGTAATACTCGCAACTTATCGTGAGATAGGTCTTCTCATGTCCACGATGACCACTAATTGGTGTATCGTGACACTCATACATGATGCGTAAACGCAAATCATTACGGGTTGGGATGACGACACGAGGTGTGTCGCCAGTAATGGCTGTGTAATACAGTAACCCATTGCGAGTTGTCTTTTGATCTGTTGAGAAACTATTTAAAATCCTTTTAAGGATTGTTGGGATGGATTTCTAAGGCAATCCATCAACCCTTTAAGAGCCTTATCTTCTTGAAAAGCTTTTCTAATGTCGGAAAATAATGTTGACGACGAAACACTTATTGTTGCAACAGTGGCCGTATGCTCACTGTCCGCTTGCGCACCCCGGCTCAAAGTCGGGTTGGCGCGAAAGAGCATCAGCGACGACGTTAAGTCATCCTGTTTATTTTCACGGGGAAGTTATAGTCCGTGAAGAAAGACAACCCTCTCGCCATTCTTTGAGAGCGGTTTGGACCGTTTACGGCCGAGCGTAAAGACGCATGGTCCGTATACGCAATGAGCGGTCTACCTCCCAAGCGATAGACCCTAAACCTAGCTAGTGCGTATAACATGGCAAGGAATTCTTTGTCATGCACTGGTTAGTTGCGTTCAGCTGGTTGAAGCTGACGCGAACGACGCGCTCTGCGCCGTCTGTGTCATATTGCATTAACACACAGCCGATTGCAAAATCACTGGCGTCACAGACCACATGAAATGGTCGGTCTTGGTCCGCAATCGCCAGGATTGGCAATTGCATCACTCTTTGCTTAATACCCTTAAAGGAAGTCTGGCGATCAACGTTCCGTGACCACTATTTTTTCCTTCAAGAAAGATGTACTGTCGTTTCGGCGTAATTGCTTGAGTACTTGTGCAGGTACAACGCTAAGCCGAGGAACTTTTGAAGTCCCTTTTCATCGACTGGCTCAGGCCAATCGGTGATCGCCTTAATCTTTTCCGGATCCGGGCGTGTACCATGTTTTTCCACATTGCACCCAAGAAGTGGTATTTCGCTTGCAGCGAATATTCACTTCTTGAGATTTGCATACAACTCGTGCGTGCGCATAAATGTAAGAACCTGACGAACGTGAGTTTTATGAGCTTGCACGTCCGTCTATCCGTCCATGGCCCGGCTATGGACGAATGCATCGTACAAATAACTTTTTGCGAAATCCCGCACCGATCTCAACAGATCGGTTACACATCTGTTCAATGTCGCAGGGGAATTACAAAGCCCCTGTGGCATAAGTAGCCATTCCGCTTGGGGTGCTTACTGCTATGAACGGGATATATTGTTCACGCATAAGGATCGGATAGAATCCATCCATCAGATCCATTGGCGAAACGATAGTACTCTTCGACATACCATCAATGATTACGTCTTTTCGTGGTATCGGCGTTTGAGCCGGTACCGTTGCAGCGTTCAATTTATTAAATGCATTCACAATCCGTCATCCTCCTGTTACATTACGTACACATAAGGTCGTAGAGCTATTGTGGGCAGGTTGACTCCCTCGGATGAGCCGCTGCTATGCGGTCGGCAAGAACATTGTCGATTGCTAATTTTTGTTCACGAGGCAATGATCACTGCTTCATGACACAGGATTTCGAACTCAAAATAAGGTCGAATTCGTGTCGAGTACCCTTATCCTTATGCAACACACATAACTCGCACTCCTTTAATTCGATCAGACCCTTATACAACGGATTTTGTCTTCAAATACTCATAAGATTGGTAGATAAACGTTCCTCCGAGTCTTCTCATCGAGGTTACTTTCGTCCATCGATGAGCTGCTAAGAAACAGTTCGTTCTCAGTAAATACTATCGCCGACCGAATGTCGGCCACGTAGTTATCAACTGTGACAAGTACGCAGATCTGCTTGACTTTTTCACTACGCAGATTACGCAAGAACCGTTTCAATTTTTTCGTTGACAACTGAGTTATCTCCGAAATTGACTTTAGAACTGCTATTAGATCAAGTGTTTAAGCGTCTACACTTGAATCATTGTTTATTAAGACACTTATTGTCTCAGTTTCCTCTCTGGAATTTATTTCCAAAGGTACCTGTGAACCTTTGACCACAGGTTTCGGGGACAAGAATTTATTTGGGGAGTATCCTCCTCAACTGCCTCTAGCTGTGGTTGGTTACCACAGCGAGATCCTCAACGATCGACTCCCCAGTCGACCTAGGACTTTTGCACTGCCTCTTATAGGAAGGCGTTTTAAACTTTCTTGGATGTTGCTTTTCAAGCAAATATCCTTGTTTTGTACAACTCAACTTATTTGAGTGATCGAACTTTGACGCTGCCTGTGCTGTGCACAGCCGTCGGTAACTATATCCGCGTCACAATTGTGGACCTTCGACGCCGCCTGTAGCCGTCGGTAACTATGACCACATCACAATGGAGGACCTTCAACGCTGCATGTGCTTGTGCACATCCGTCAGGATCTAACTCCACAGTGAGTTGGGTATTTACACTGAGGTCGTGTGGAGTCAGGTAAACGCCTGAACCACAGGTGAGGCCACCGCACTCACTCGTAGGACATTCACAAGCTTGTGGACGCTCCAAGATGTTCATCATTTGGCCATCTCAGGAACAAGAGACAGGCATCGTCACGGCTTGATGCTGCCAATTTAAACATGGCCTGTACTTTCTGAGCCATGGTAATTTAAGGATGACATCAAATTTGTCATCCAAATCTGGTACGATATAATCATCATCGTACTGTTTAGCCCTTCATGTGTTTTGTATACCAACCACACGTTTCTTTACCGTTACAGATACGCCTGTTGCTAGGCGCACTGTCATCCTCGTTAAAGGGGTATTGCGCTCAATAAGTTTGAGTCTACGATCTTCTCGCGATTGGCGTCTAATAAAATTATTCGACGACCCACAATCGGCTAGGGACTTAAGTGGCATTTATTTTACATTTTTATTTTCAGGGTGATGAGGTTAACCTCATCCCGTGTGGCAGTTTCACACAATTTATGTGTGTACGGAGCAACTTTCGTCAAAAGGCCTGCAAATTCTTTTGACGTTGCTGGAACAGTAGGGCGCTCCGCACCTACTGACCCCGACCGTTTATGGACGAGCCGCCTCGCCGATGCGATTTCGCAACAGCGTCAGATATGCGTCTTCCGCTGTTCCTAGCGAGAGGTCGGTTCTTTTGCTCAGTGATTTTAGGCACTGGCCGTGGGGCACTACACTTATAGGGTAGTTAGTGGCCTATCTTTTGACAACGATTTAATTTTGTAACCGTTAGTAACTCGAAGAGCAAGGTTTCTCGCTCTCTGTATACGAGACATCCATCAGTTCTAGACCTATGGTTTCGTGTCGTCTCGGTGGACGATATGACCCCGAGTGACGAAGCCTGTTTCAGGCTAAAGCCCTCCTGTTTTGCTATAGAGATCGCTTGGTTGAGCGACTCTAATTCTAGCCAGAACAGGTGGGTGCACGATGGAGCTCGTGAGTTCGCGACAAGCTCGATCAAGACTTTCTACGAAGATGAAGGAATTGAGCATCAAATTACAGTTCCGTACGCCCAACAGACTAATGGGACGGCAGAGCGTGCTATTCGGACAACTGTTACAATTGGACGCAGTTTGCTGCATCACGCCAAGCTCGACAAGTGTTTCTGGGCTGAGGCAGCAATGACAGCCATATACGTCAAGAATTGACTGCCGTCACCCAAAGTTTGAGCATAAGACTCTTTATGAGATTGTCTAAGAGTCGAAGCCCAGTGTAAAACACATGCGTGTATTTGGCTGCCGGACGTACATTCTAACTCCAAAGGAAAAACGACTTAAATGGGACCCTAAGGCTCGCGTCGGAATTTTTCTCGGTTACGAAGAAACATCTTAAGCTTATCGAGTCTTTTCGTCGATGCAGGGCAAGTTATTATTAGTCGCGATGTTAACTTCGATGAGTCTGTTCTCGAGTTTCTGCCGATAAGCTTGGACGAAGATGTCGATGATTCGGAATTTGAAGATCTCGAAATTGCTTCCCCAAAAATGGAGTACAAGCAGACAGGAAAGCGAAAAGGTCGCTAAAGTGAAAAGAGAAACCTACCCAGGAAATTACCTGCTGCTCGACAACAAAATGGTCTTGAAGAAGCAAGCGCGCCCATTGAATCGCGTATGGAAGACGATGCAGAAAAGAATGATGACCAAGATGACGAAGCTGCTTCTCCTCTGTTTTGGCGTGCAAGTGCTAATGCCGTTGAAAGATCGATCGACTTATCAGAGCCTAAGTCTTTCTAAGAGGCAATGAATGGACCGCAGCAAGTTCATTGGCGCGAGGCAATTCGTATGGAGCTCGAAATCATGCTCTGCGTGGTATTTTGTGCTGCCGAGCTGCCACACGCTCAACGTGCCATTGGTACCAAATGGGTGTTTAAGATCAACCGCAGAGCGGATGGATCTATCGACAAATACAAGGCTCGCCACGTCGCGAATGGCTTCAAACAAAAGTACGGCATTGATTACACCGAAACCTTTTCGCCGGTTGTCAAGTATGTGACACTCCATTTCTGTATGGAATCATAAAAGAACAAGTTTATTGCGAGATCTCTGAAGGAGTACAGTTTGATGACAATTTTAATTGTTTGGAACTGGTCAAGGCTATGTACGGACTCAAACAAGCGTCGCGCGTATGGAATGAAACGTTTGACGGGCCAAAGGCGGGTACCGGTGTATACCGGTAGATACCGGGAATGACGTCATGCGGTGAAGTCATTGAGATGACGTCAGTTGATGACGTCAAAAGCTTCTAGAAGATTCCAGAAGCGATGATTGGCTACAAGTGTAATGGTTGGCTTAAGGGTAAGAAGCAATAGGTTTGCGAAGGAACAAGGTGGCGGCTTCGATGGAGCCGCCACGGGCAAGGACAAGCGTTTATGACAACGGACAACGGTCGGCGTAAGGGACGCCAAAAACCGGTCAAGGCCAACAGCACCTGTAACTACTTTGGGTAGCATGGGCATTGGATCGCTAAGTGCCCCGTGCGAATTCGCGAGAACACAGAACGACAGCGGCTACAGCGTGCAAACGTCGCGCAGAGTGAAGACGACTCTGACGATTATCTTTTTTTCGGTTGGTGGACATTTGAAGACTACCAAGTCAAGTTGCATATGGCTGGTCGATTTAGGTACGACACAGCACATGACGTACTCGAAACAGTTCATGAAGAATTTCAAGGGTATTTCTCCGGTGGACGTTCACTTAGCAGACGATGGTGTTGTCCAGGCAGTCGGGACTGGTAACATCGTGATGTATATGAAGACTCCGCATGGAACCAAGAAGGAAGTGCTTTGAGGAGTATGGCATATTCCGAAATTATCGCGCAATCTCTTCTCCGTTGGACGCTTTACGAAGGACGTGGGTCCAGTCACGTTTGAAAGTGACGGATGCTTTGCTAAAGCAAAAGGATTGCAGTGAAAACTTGGATCCCGTGAGGGTAAAGGGCTGTTTAGGCTATGCACGACGCTCGTCGGCACTGACGAAGCCAATGTGACAAGCTCGTCGGGATGCCATGGGGACACCACTTCGTACCTCTGGCATCTTCGACTTAGACACATTAGATATAGTGGTCTAGACACTATCGTCAAAAGGAACTATGGTGTTGACATTGATCTTGCGTCGGTCAATCAGTGGGAGCTGTGCGATCGTTGTGCGATTGGCAAACAAACGCGAGTGAGTTTGATGCAAAAGTCACCACATCATGCAAAGAAACTGTTGGAAGTTATTCACAGTGATGTGTGTAGACCTATGCAGTCAACAACTTTTAGCGGCAAGCGGTACTTCTCACTTTCACGGATGAGTACTCGCACTTTACCACGGTATCTCTGCTGCGAAACGAATCTGAAGGTTTTTGGATGCCATGCATAGCTTACAGTACTTAAGGAAAAGCGAAGCAAATTTGAAGCTTGGTCGGTACGCTGTCGGTTTCTTGGCTACTCAGAGCATAAAAGTTGAGAGTGGTCGTGTGCTTGTCAGTCGCGACGCAAAGTTTATGGAAAATACGTTTGATAGTGGGAAGCGCGACCGGCGCTATAATGAGGTCGTTATTCAAGATGATGATGAAGCGACTGAACAGGACTCCCCACAACACGACCAAACCGATCACGAAAATGAAGAATCTGCGCAGAATGAAGAATTTGAGCCTGGCAGAAAGCGACACCAAAGGACCCAATCGCTCGAAAAAGCGACTGAAGCGCCAAGGCCCAAACGACACAGTCAATATCAATCGCTTGAAGAAATGTCAGCTACAGCTCAAGACTTCGAGGCTGCGTACGTTGTGGATTTTCAGTGCGAGAAATGCCAACCACGTTCAAGTTGGCGACGGTATCCAATGACGCAGCTAAAAAAATGGAAGGAAGCGTGCAGCTTGGAAATGGACTCGCTACAAAAGAACAAGACTTAGACACTTGTGCCCCTGCCGTTAGGATGTAAGGCAATCGGCAACCGATGGGTATTTCGAGTTAAGGAAAACCAAGCTGGTGAAGTTGAGCGATACAAGGCGCGCCTTGTGGCGAAAGGTTTCGCACAAAATTCGGCATCGACTATAAGAAACGTTTGCGTCGGTGGCGAAGTTTTAATCGATCCGGATTTTGCTAAGTTCTGGCTGCCAAGTACGGACTTACGGTCCATCGAATGGATGTGATAACAGCATTTCTTAATGGTCAGCTCGACGGAGATATTTACATGACGCAGCCTGATGGCTTCAGTGATACAGCCAATCCAGGTTACGTGTGCAAGTTACAACGGTCGCTGTACGGTCTGAAGCAATCACCTCTCATGTGGAACAAGACAATTGACGACTTTATGCTGGGACTGGAATTCAAGAAGTGTGAATCCGATCACTGCATCTACATTTAGATGCAGTGATCGGATTCACACTTCTTAAATTCCAGTCCTAGCATAACCTGATTTTTGTTGCATGATACGTCGATGACTTATATTGGCTAGCAGTACCAGCAAGATGCTACAAGAAACTAAGTTAGCCCTGAGCCACATATTTGAGATGACGGATATGGGCCAGCTCAAGTAATTTCCTGAAATTGAAATTGAGCAAGACTTTGAGATTGGGGCACTCACGATGCGGCAGACCAAGTTTGCATGTAATATTTTAGCGAAGTTCAACATGGACAACAGTAAGGCCGTTAGGACGCCCCAGGGTCCAGGACTCAAGCTGACCAAGTCCATGTGCGAAGGCGGATGCAAGCACAGTGAAACTATGGTCGGTGTGCCGTATCGAAATGCTGTCGGTTGCCTGATACATTATGGTTGGCACACGCCAGGATCTCGCTGCGGCAGTTGGAGTACTTGGCCAATTTGTTGCAGACCCATGCCCAACACACTGGCAAGCACTCAAAAGGGTTTTCAGGTATATATAAGGTACAAGGACTCACGAAACTCGATGCCGTGGCATCGAGTTTCAAGCAGCAACTCATAATGGACTGCAAGGGTTTTCGGATGCGGACTGGGCCGGAGAGACGATGTCACGAAGAAGCACAAGCGGCTACGCTTTTATGATGAGTGGCGGGTGTGTCAGCTGGAAGATCAAGAAACAGCATACGGTGACTCTATCATCTACAGAAGCTGAGTACATGGCACTGTCAGAGGCGACACAAGAGGCAGTATGGCTTAAAACATTTCTGTGCGAGCTCGGTGAGATGTCCACGGATAGAGCGGTCAAGATTTATGAATATAACCAAGGCTCAATTGCAATGGCAAAGAATCCAGAGTATCACAAGCAAAACAAGCACATCGACATTCGATATTATTTTGTATACGACAAGGTTAAAGACGGTCAAGTGATTCTCGAATATATTTCTTCTCTCGACATGCTGGCCGATATGACCAAGCCAATTCCAGCGACACAGTTTTGCGTACTTCGTGGCAAGCTCGGGATACAAGGCCCAAGAGCTGTCGAGTCGAGTGGGAGTGTTCTTAAGGACGCTGTGAAAAAGGCGTCTCATGCAGCAAGCAGGCCAAAGGCGGGTACCGGCAGATACCGGTAATGACGTCAGTTGATGACGTCAGAAGCTTCTAGAATATTTCAGAAGCGCTAATTGGCTAGAAGTAATGGTTGGCTTAGAGGTAACAAGCAATAGGTTTGCGAACTAAGTCCTTTAATATATTTACTTTGCATTTTGCCAACTAGTGCTCACTTGACCTTTTCATTACTGCTAGCCAAAATTAAGTCATCGACGTAAAGCGCAACAAAGATCATATCTTGCCTACCACGCTTCATTTAGACGCAGTGGCCAGATTCGCATTTCTTGAACTCGAGCCCTAGCATAAAATCATCGAGGGGCTTCTTCCACATGCGAGGCGACTGCTTCAGCACGTACACTGACCGTTCTAGTTTGCACACATAGTCCGGATTGATTGCATCATTGAAGCCATCTGGCTGCGCCATGTTGATGTCCTCGTCGAGCTGGCCGTTGAGGTACGCTGTCTTTACGTCTATCCGATGGACAGTAAGTCCGTACTTGGCAGCCAAACTGAGCAGAATCCGAATAGATGTAAACTTGGCCACAGGCGCAAACGTTTCTTCGTAGTCAATGCCAAACTTCTGTGCAAAGCCTTTAGCCACTAGACGCGCCTTGTGTCGCTCCACTATACCGTCTTGATTTTCTTTGACGCGAAACACTTACCGATTGCCTATTGGCTTGCGCCCTTTTGGTAGCGGCACAAGCGTCCATGTCTTGTTCTTTTGAAGCGATTCCATTTCCGAGTTGCATACTTCTTGCCACTTGGCTGCGTCGCTGGATTCCATCGCCGACTTGAACGTGGTCGGCATTTCTCCCACTGAATCCACAACGTACGCAGCCTCAAAATCGTGTGCCGTAGCAGACATTTCTTTTACTGATTGGTATCTACTGTGTCGCTTAGACGTTGGAATTTCAGCTGCTTTTTCGAGCGATTGAGTCCTTTCGTGCCGCTTGGTGCCAGGCTCCATTTCTTCGCTCTGCTCACATTCTTCATTCTCTTGATCAGTTTCTTCGAGTTGTGGAGAGTCGTCATCGGCCAATTCATCAGCCTCTTGAACAACAATCGCGCTATTCTGGCGGACGCATCTCTCACTGTCAAACATGTCTTCCATAAATTTTGCATCAAACTCACTAGTACACGGCCATTCTCAATCTTTCTTCGAAACGATATGCTTTTTCATGCTTCGAGTAGCCGAGAAATGGACAGCGTACCGTTCGAGAGTCAATCTTGCGACGTTTTTCCTTTGGAACTGTTACAAATGCATGGCAGCCAAACACCTTTAGATTTGCCAGCGCTGGTTTCCTCCCGGTCCAAACCTGATATAGTGACTTTTCCATACAATACCTCGCGTTGGACAGCGGTAGCGAAGGAAGGTAGCGGTCATGAATGCTTCGCCCCAATACGATTTCGGCAGTCCAGCGAGCTCAAGCATACATCTTGCGCAATTCACGAGTGTACGATTCATGCGTTCGCCCCCCCCCCCTATTCAGTTGCGAGCGTAGGGTAGCGTGAATTTTTGCTCAATACCACGACGCTTGCAGAACTTGGCCAATACGCTCGAAGTGTTTTCACCACCGTTGTCTCAACGAAGAGTTTTGACAACTCCGCCGGTCTAAGTCTCAGTGAACGCAACAAACTTGGCGAGCTTGTTTGAGACCTCCGACTTGCTTCGTAACAAGAACACTGGTAAAGTGCGAGTACTCATCTGTAAATGTGACGAAGTACCACTTACCGCTAAAAGTCGCTGACTGCATAGGACCGCTCACGTCACTCTGAATGACTTCTAGCAGCTTATTTGCGTGATGAGGCGACTTTTGCATGAAGCTCACTCGCGTTTATTTGCCAGGTGCGCAACCATCGCACAGCTCCCACTGTTTGACTTATGCTAAGGTCAAGTGAGCACTACTTGGCGAAATGCAAAGTGAATATATTAAGGTCCTTAGTTCGCAACCTATAGCTACCTCGAAGCCAATCATTGATTCTCCAATCATAGCTCATAGAACCTTCTAGAAACTACTGACGTCATCTACTAACGTCATCCCCATGACGTCACACTGTGACGTCATTACCGGTATATAATGGTAATTATGGGTACTATCTTGATGTAGTCGAGTCGCTTCCTAGCTAACACTCTCACTCGACTCGACGATTAGGGAGACGCTTGAATACCAAGTTTGCTCCGAAGCACACAAAACTGCGTCGCTGGAATAGGCTTCGTCATGATATCAGCTAACTTGTCCAGAGTGGAGACATACTCCAATATCACTCTACAACACAGCGTCTAAATGACGCTTGTGCGACTCTATTGCTCAGCCCGTTCTCGGGCCCTACTATGCACGAATACACAGGATCCGGGACTCAAGCTGACAAAAAAAAGCTTATGTGCGAAGGAGGTTGCAAACACAACGAGTCCATGGCTGGGGTACCATATAGAAATGCTGTCGGCTACCTGATGTACTTTACGGTCGATACACGCCCCGATCTCGCTGCGGTAGTAGCAGTGATCAGCCAATTTGCTACAGTTTTATGTCCGACACACTAGCAAGCACTCACGAGAGTATTCAGGTATATACAAGGCACAAATTGCATGGTATCAAGTTTCAAGCATCAAGTGACAAGGGACTTCAAGGCTACACGGATGCAGACTGGGCTGGAGACACAGAGTCAAGAAGAAGCACCAGTGGCATTTTTGATGAGCGGCGGATGTATCAGCTGGAAAAGCAAGAAGCAGCGCACTGTGGCACTTCGTCTACGGAAGTCGAACACATGGCGTTGCCAGAAGTAGCACAAGAAGCGGTGTGGCTAAAGGCATTTCTGTGTGAGCTCGTTGAGATGTCGAGAAGCGATGCGGTCAAGATCTATGAGGACAACCAAGGCTCAATAGCATTGGCCGAGAATCCGACATTCTACAAACGCATCAAGCACATTGTACGTCAACCTACAAAAGTGAGTCATAAGGGTCCCTGAGATACCTGTGCTGGGTTGCATCGTAGGTGCACATGGTGTACTAGCAGACTCCGACAAGGTAAAAATCGGTAAAGGAATGGCCAATCCCACGGCATGTGAAGGATTTGCGACAATTCATGGGGCTCGCTAATTCCTTGCATAAATGTAGCTATAATTCTGATAAGCAAACTAATCTATTATCTGGCCTATTTAAAAAGGACGCATAATGAGTTTGGTCAAAAGAACAAGAAGATGCATTCACATCAGTGAAGCAATCTCTTGTAGAGGCACCGGTCTTGGCATTGCCAGACGCGGATAAGCTCTTTAGCGTCGTCTACGATGCAAGTAACTTTGCAATCGGCAGCGCGCTGATGCAGAAGGATGACGACGGCGTTGGCCGTGTCATATTTTTTATCCGTCTTGGCTTTTGAAAGCTGCGGAGCTGAATTACCCTGTGCATGACAAGGAGCTACATTCAAGAAAATATGATATTGTAAAGTTTTGCGTGCACCTTTTGGGCACCGAACCATTTTTTGCTTTTAAGGATCCCGCATCACTTCGGACTGCACAAAAAAAAACGCATCTCTCGCCTAGAATGGCAAAATGGTTCTCTAAATTCAATTCGAAGTCGAATACAAGCGAGTAAGGCGAATATCTTGGCTGACGCATTATCGCGCAGACTAGACTTCGAGGCAAGACACCAGTAAAGTCTGTCTTGTGCTAAGGCATAAGTTGAGTCGTCAACATTGGCAGCCATGAAGGTCTACCAGGTCTCGAGCTCGTTGGCCTCCAAAAAAATGAGAGCTACAGTCAGGACATACGTTGTCGCCTGCTATTGGATCAGTTCGATGAACGAAAGTTCTCCCTTCCGTCGCAACTGAAGGCTAAGTGAAGTCGATTTAGCTGCGGCGATGGCATGTTAAAGCATCCGCTGTCACCTTGTGATCACTTAAAAATCTATGTCCCTCATGACACAGATCTCAAACTGAATATCCTTCACGAGCTCCATGATGCACCATCTAATGGGCATCTCGGCCGTGGAATGACATTCTTACGAGTCTCAGAAGAATTTTGGTGGCCACACCTACATATATTGGCGGTCCACTATATTAGTTCTTGCGAACAGTGTCAGCGCATTAAGCTACACCGTCTAGCAGGGAGCCATCAAAGCCGCTGCGGATTCCAAAAGATTCTTGGAAGCCGGTCAGTCTGGACTTCATATTTGGCATGCCGCCTTACTATAAGGGTCGAACGGAGATCGTCGTATTTGAAGACAGACTGAGCCAAATGGTGTTTTTAGCTCCATGTGCAACCACGATCATAGAGCTCTCTTGTTCCTGGATCACGTGTACCGACTTCGGGATGCTCAAAATCCATAGTATCGGATCGGGATTCACGTTTTACGAAGGGTATTTGGCGTCATGTGTCTGAGTTGCTGGGATGCAAGCTCCACTCTGAACTAAGGGGTAGCTTTAGAGTCCATTCAGTAGGACATCCCACCCCTACTGCACTCCTGCATTTCCTGACCCCTCAGTGGTCGATGCAGAACTCATGCGTCTCGCACGCTTGTTCTTGCCATCGCCTTTTGGGAAGGGAGTCCTCTTGGTGGGCGTCTTTGCCCCAGCAGGGACTCTGGCATAGCAGCGAGCCATCATATGGCCGCGCTTGCCGCATTTGTAACAGACCACATCTGCGTTGCCCAACTCCATATGGAGTGGCATCTGTCCTTTCGGCCGGCTGCTTATACCAAGCTGTCGCCGAGGCACTTTTGTAGGATTGCTCCTCAACTAAGGCAATTTGGATTGCCTCTTCCATCGCCGACGGCACCTTTCTAAAAAGGGCCTGTCGCGATGGGCCATGCCGAAGTCCGTTCATAAGCGTGGCCACCTTAATGTGCTCCGAAATTGGACCTACGGTAATGGACGCCGACAGCGAGCTCATCTCTTGCACATACTCTTGCAGAGATCGCTTCGCCTGTCGTGCTCCAAAGAAGCGCCTGGAGCAACACTTTGCTGTTCGGCGGCTGGTAATGGCGCGAATTTTTTTCGACAAGAGCGCTCATGTAGGGATCGCCTTTCTGTCCGCCATAAGCGCCGAGTAAGCCCACTACGAGGCCTTACCGCGCAGGTGCGACACGGCGTACGACACCATCCGGCTGTCGTCTTCGATGGGTTGGGCGACACCACTTTGCTCCACGGCTAAAAGCCAGTGGACAATCGTGTGCGCCGCAGTTCCATCGAACTTGGGCGGGTCCATCCGAATGGGCCTCGGCTGATGCGGCCGGTCATAAAGCATCTCAACAGTCCTGTTGAGAGCCTCGCTCCGAGCCTGCTCATGCCTCAGTTCATCCTGAGTCAGAGTGACGGACTCCGCCGCAGCATGTTCCTGTGCCTCGGACACGGCCCTCCGCTGTCCGAGCACGAATGCCTCAATCTGCTCCAACTAAGCAACATGTTGGTTTCTCAGGAGGACTACCCAGGAGCCTGGCCAGGGCTTGTTCACCAAGTCCCTGCGCCATATGCCCTGCCACCTACCGATAATGTCCGGAGAGGTGAAGAAAATGAGCCTAGTCGATATTGAGGCTCGTCCTCACGTACACACGCAGAGATGCGGGTCGTGGAAAGGATTTCAAGTATGCGGGCACGTCGTAATGCGGCCACACTCTTCTTAGACACACACACTAGCACAGCGAGCAAACGGTTTAACCAGCTTCTTTGCGTGCAGTGAGGTTGTGGTGGGCGCGTTAGCGTCCTCACCCAACCTAGTATGTACTGTGATTAAGAGTCGTCACGGGAGCGGTAATCCGTCTCCTCGTGCGCACTTATCAAGTAGGAAGAAGTTTTCAGACTGATTTATACTTAATCGTATTAAATATAATACCAATTTTTACCAATCAAATGTCATCTCTATAGATAACACTGACATGTATTGCGAGCATATCTTTCTAGATATCTCGCATAATGGATGATGCTATGCGTCATCCCTTTTAATGTGAATGCACCTATGTGCATGACGTACAAAAGGGTTGGTAACAAATGTGGACCACACCCGATTAGTGGGTCTAATTACTTTATTTAAGTAATTGACCATCCCCTTAAGTACACCAAGTGTACTTAACGGGGACTGTGTAACATTAGGGCAACTTTAGCCCGCTACAGCTCAGATAAAAGTGGTACAGGAAAGTATTAGCCAAAAGCTACTTTAACGATGGCGCTTGTGCGGCGCAGCAGAAAATTATATGTTTAACATTCCCTAATTATAAACAACCAGTCGACAAACGGAACAGCTTTATAATCTGCAGATTGACCATATATATGACACAGGTGAATATGTGTTCTGATGTGTGAAACAGGTATTTTTGCAATTTTGCGTACAGCTTCGGTTGAGAAGCAACTATTTTAAATTATATTTTTAGGGAACCGGTATAGGCACACATATAGCCACACACCCTCCCCGTCTGTACTAAATATAAACGTCATATAAAATATTTGCACTGCATGGCCATTTCCACTGCATCCAAAAATCAAGAGTTTTTTCTTACAATCGTCTTTAGATTGCCCTTGCCCCCCCCCCCCTCAAATTACATTTGGGAGCCGATATAGCAAGATTCTTAATTATATTTTCTGTATAAATGAGAGTAGCGTAATGGTAGCAACTTGTAGATAACTTAATTTTATAAAAGAAACCTTTATGCATGCCTTCCTAGCTTCAGTAGCTCAAAAGGCCTGCAAAAAGACTTCTCAATATCTGTGTAATTTCTTTGTTTAATAGCAAGATGCTTGATCAACAAAGAAATTACGATCGAAAGCAGACAAAGCCTGAAACATAAGGAAATTGTGGCTGGCTTGCGCTCATGGTGGGAACAATAAAAGACCACTGAGATTCGCCTATTTAAAAGCTAAGTATGCAGTTCCGCAAAAATTGGTAGAAGCAAAGGAAAATAAATTCATCATTAGCTTGACCGCCAAAGACTAAGTAGCATGCTTGCGCAAGAGTGCACCTCCGACCCTTGTCACTTATTTTCAATCAACTTCTCCCTTATGCTCGATCTGCTGCTCTTACTTTTAGTTTTTTTAATGACTTGCCAATCAAGTGCGGGCGCTCTTGGCTTTTTCTCACCTGCTAAAAACAGTGCATATTACATCGCCAAACGAAAACCCGGTTCTAATGTGCTCATGGGCAGTCACACCCATTGCACTACTCTTATGCAGATAATTAAGGTGTGTGGCTATAGCGATTCCCTAAAACAATTTGGGGGGGATGGTGTATTGAAGATCGAATGTACTTAAATGAATTATGACGCCAAAGGGGGTAGCACGACACACTACCTCTCTATTGCGGCTGATGCTTACCGCCTTCAAATTTTGTTTCTAGAAATCTTGGTTACGAACAAACTCAAGGGACCTATTCTAGCCTTACTTTTTGACTGACGCGCTTTGAAATGACTGCACAACTTACAGCTGGCGGATAGATCGTGAGGGAACTTCTAAATCAGTGAATTTTATGCTGTTTCATAACCATTATTTAAACGACGATGATATGTATTGGCTTAGTTCGATATTTAATACTCACACACCCAAAGGTTTAGCAGTAAATATGGTGGACTTAAGTAACAATGATATAAAACTTACAAGAGACCATAATTTAACGTATCAGGATTTATCATTTACAAGTTGTCGGCGACATCAATTTTATTCTTCGGTACTGTTGCAGCAAATATTTTACTTCTCCACCTTGAGCACATATTAACAAGGATCTGACCTTATCCTCCCTACAAGTTCTTTCCATGAACGGCAACCAGCAGTGTTGCACTTAATTATAATTGCAAATTTGAGGCACCTAGTGATTGAGCCGCGATGCTCAGTCGTGACAGAAGCCTTGACCTATTTAAAGCTCCAAACCCGTGAAACCAGCTCGACTGCTCTTTAGCTGAGCACGCAAGTATGGATGCGCAAAATTATATCATTAGATCTCGTACGGTCCTCAGAGCAGAAGTCTCACGGATAGTGGCCAGCGTTGCCACATTTAAGTGTCGTCTTAGATGGTGCATTTATTCAGCGCCCACACTGCTTCGATAGCTCAAGCGTGCTGTTGACCAGCTGACTCAATGCATCATAGTTCGAGTCAACTCTTTCTGACGAACGTCTTCAGCAAACAGCTTGCTCAGTAGAACCTTACTTCTTTTTGACAACCAAAAAGCCTTTTAATGGCTTACAAAGCTTGCGGGCAAACTCCGAAGCCTAGTAGCGCATACAGCTTTTATATTTAACCAACAATTTGATCTCTTTATCTTGAACACTAGCTTTCTAGCGCCATTGCACATTGACTGATGCTCAGGGACGTGTACTCAAAATGACGCAATTATCTTAAGTAAGAGGCGGTCTGTAATAGATTGCATAGGCTTGGACAAGACTTGTTTGCCTGATGTAATAAATGAAAGTGAATTTAACTTATCAAACTATGCCAAACGTACTTCTGTTAGTCATCATCATTCCATCTTCTGGTAACCACTTCCAAAAGAAAGGAAGCTTCGTACAGTTTCAATATTCAGCACATAGATGAGCCATGGCAATTGCCTCTACAACAGATGGTGGCTCACTATCCGTTACACGATCCACCATGTTCCAAGTCTTAACAGAAGGCTTAGGTCTACCCCCGCTCCTCCCGCATCCGGCGCGCTCTGTGCATCATAACCTGACCTTAGTGGCCGAGTGGTTACGCACTGGGACTGGGACGGGAAGGTACGTGGATCCATGCCCGCGGAGGGCGGTACGATGACACATCGCCGGAGATAGGCTAATAAGCAGACGAGCAACTGTCCAATGGATGGCCGCCCTGCAAACCCGCATCGAAGTTCCAATAAAAAAACTTCGTCAAAATTGAATATTTGTGCATCATAATCTGCCAGTCACTGAGGCTCAACATAATCGCAGCGAGCTCCTGCTGCTCGCTCATCATTGGTTCGGGCGCCTAGTCTGTCATTTTTTTCCTTTATTCCCTTCGAGATGAGAAATATCCAGATCTTAAAAAAACAGAACGCGTGGTTGCTCTTATCGAAGGGCGCTCTGATGCTGGAGTCGTTGTTCTTGGGCTCACTACCTGCGAATGAGTAAACTGCAGCTTGTGAAGCAGACTTGTGCCACGGACTGAAAACCAACAGTGAGATAAATATTGAGTACGCTCCTATCTTTCGTACAGGGATGCGAACGCGTAATACGTTCTCAGGTAATGCTGCTCTTTTTAACCCTTATTGCTTAAAGTCGAATAATTTGGCCAGCTCAAGTCATGTGGGCTGGTGTGTGCGCCGCATCACCTTCTAAACGGCGAAGCTTACATCGGCCCGGGTGCAACGAGCTAACCGTAGAAGATTTCCTACGAATGACTGGAATCCAAATCGATGGCTCGTTCTCTGTTCCCATGTGTTCCTTCAAGAATACTGTCTTCGTCTGTGGCGTTTCGGTTCGCAAATGGAAAACGTACACTGTTCGCGTCGACAAGCCCATACTCATCGATAATTTCTTCGATAGCGGCTTGCTAGTCTAACATATAGATACAATCATAATGCATAAAGCACCACACGCGTGCCCAGAAACTTGCTTACCTCTCCACGGTCCTTAATAGAAAGCACACCCACTGAAAAAATAGTAACCAATACACGCTCCGATAATTGTTTTCGCTTTACAATGCTTGTAATAGAGACACATATCGCTCAAACATCGATTAAAAGTAGCGTTAACTAGTTTCGCGAGTAGCAATTTGCTCGAAAGCCGTCCGACTTGCTCGAGTCAATGTAGTGACTTCATTAGTTAGTGTAGGCGGGCACGTCGTAATGCGGCCACGCTCTAATTAGACACAGACCCTAGCACAGCGAGGAAGCGGTTAAACCTGCTTCTCTTGCGTGCAGTGAGGTAGTTGTGGTGGGTGCGCAAGCGACCTCACCCAACACACTAAGTACTCTGGTTAAGTGTCGTCACGGGAGCGGTAACCCGTCTCCTCGTGCGCACTTTCCAAGTAGGAAGTAGTTTTCAGATTGATTTATATTTAATAGAATTAAATACAAATACCTATTTTTACCAATTAAAATGATATCTCTATAGATAACATTTAATATGTATTGCGAGCGTATCTTTATAGATAACTCGCGTAACGGATGACGCTAGCCGTCATCGCGGATGACGCTGGGCGTCATCCCTCCTAATGTGAATGCACCCATGTACATCACATTCACAAGGGTTGGTCACAAATGTGCACCACACTTAAGTGTTGGGTCTGATTATTATTATTTAGTAATTGACCATCCCCTTAAGTACACCAAGTGTACTTAACGGGGACTGTGTAACATTAGGGCAACTATAGCCCGTTACACCATCCACCTCTTTAAGACGTATTTACATTTTAAATTCGTCAAAGAGGAGAGAGGAACTGCGAGCAGCTTTACGCGCCGCTAGTTCACTCGATCACTCTAGCGCACGTGTTTCCATACACGGCGCCCAAGATGCCACCTAAAAGGGGCCACGTTGGTGGGTCGTCTGCGAAGACGCCCACTCAACCTCGCACTAAGCGCACGCGCCGCGTTAATTCGCCGGCCGCGTCTAATGCCTTAGTCGGAACGC
>NC_090613.1:7235994-7244204 GCF_004359215.1 Bremia lactucae
CAGCCGCCTATAGTGTCAGTATTGACCCTCAGTATGGTGCCACCTCGGCCGGCCACACTCGGTGGACTTAGACGTGCCACTCCAGGTATCTCAGGGATATTGCACCCTTGATGATTCGGCCTTAGGCCATCAATGCTTTCAGCATTCAGTGAATCGTTATTACAACGAGTATGACTCGACAAAGTACGTGCCGTTTCACTCTGCTGAGTCAAGCTCAGAATTAATGTTTTTTAACATTAGAGTTTATTAACTCGGACATGCCAATGTCTAAAATACTGACACACTCATCCAATGATCCACGCCAATAGCGCTTTTGTTAACTAGCAAAGGTGGGTTCATGACTCTTATGGAGCTCGTAAAGAATCATTGGCACTGAGCATAGAGCATCCAACAGTCCTGTTGAGAGCCTCGCTCCGAGCCTGCTTATGCCTCAGCTCACCCTGAGTCTGAGTGACGGACTCCGCCGCAGCATGGCTTTGTGCCTCGGACGCGGCTCTCCACTGTCCGAGCACGAATGCCTTAAACTGCTCCAACTGAGCATCATGTTGCTCAGGGGGATTGCCCAAGAGCCTGGCCAGGGCTTGTTCACCAAGTCCCTGGGCCAATTGCTCCGCCACCTCCCGATGATGTTCAAAGAGGTGAGGAGAACGAGCCCACTCGATATTGAGGCTCATCCTCACGTACACACGCAGAGATGCGGGTCGCGGGAACGAATTCAAGTGTTATAAAGCGTAAGCGGGCACGTCTTAACGCGGCCACGCTCTTCTTAGGCACACACACCCTAGCACAGCGAGGAAGCGGTTAGCCGTCTGCACTCGTGTGCTGTGAGGTAGATTTGGTGGGCGCCTTAGCGACCTAGCAAGCCATGCTTGTACTCTCGCCCCGTGCCATTAAGCATCGAGCTAACTGGGGCTAGGTTCTGTTTATTCTCACCTCCTAAAGGTTCAACAGAGCCTAGGTCTTCCCCAGTAGGGCGCCCCGCACCTACTGGGTATCGACATTTTCCCGCACCGTACCAGATCTCTGATATAGGTCGGAGTTACAGCTCTTTCGAGCTTTACGCGAATTTCGTAGGGGGCAGGCCGGACGTAAATGTTTCGTGCTTCCGCGCATATATTATCTACGGATCGTCTTATGCTGTTCCACAGCTTAAAGAGCCTCTTCTCCTTCCTCAACGAGGCTTAAATCCACACCGGGTCTTGATGCATAGATGCAATGAGAGCTCTCAACTCCTAGACAAAGTCTCCTAGGGTTCTTTTACCCTGTCGGGTTGCTAGACGGTGCAAACATGCTGGTCATTTTCTGTTTCAGCGAATCTCATGAGGGAAAAGCGTCGTTTATAGACGTGCTGCACGATAGTGCCCACTCCATGGCTCTACCTTTAAGTTTGGAAATGGCCATAGCCACCTTTTGCCGTTCTGTTAAAAACAAGGCGGAATCAATGGACATTTCCATCTGCTTAAGCCAAATAGGGAGATTTTCTCCCTCTTTTTTCTCAAATGCTTTCACATTTACAGTTAGAGGGCGAGCCCTCGACTCTGAGTCAGGTACAGAGATATACCGGGTTGGCATAGATGTCGCTAAATGGGTTTGTACCTGACCGATCAGGGAGGCTTCAAACCGCATGAAGGCTTAAAGCCGTGCATGCAGGACCTCTGGTCCGTGGGGGATAATAAATTTTCTGTGCTCAAGCCCGAACAAGGTTTTGTGCTTGTCATAAGCGGCACGTTGCGCTTCTGACAATTCTGGAACCTCTTCCATTTTCGTGAGAAATTAGTCTTTTAAAAACTCAGGCGTAGATTGACTACGAGTGCTACCAGATGTAGCGGTGCTACCTCGTTCCTAAAGTCAGAGGACGACTTTCAGACTCAGAGAGTCACTAGTTCTATTGAACTAATGGGTTTTACAACTCAGGGAGTCGTACAAGCTATAAAAGCTTAAGGAATCCTAGTTCAAGGGATTTAGGGTTTCGTAGAACCAAGTGGCAACTAGTGCCCAAGAGGATATACCTTAGAAAGGCTTTTATCTCTTACAGATCAATGCGCAAGCCTTAGGAAGGCGCTTAACGCTTTAAGATCAAAAGGGGAACTGAACTTTATTTAATATTTAAATCTAAAAACCTTACCCTAGCTAATTAAAATAGATTTTGGCCGCCAGATTTATACCTGGCGGCGACCACATTTCTTACTCTTAACAAATGGGTTTTAAGTAACTAACTGTTTTAAAATTAGATAAAAGGGTATTTTACCCATAAAGTCAATGTACCACAACAACGGATCTCCAACCGATGTGTGCCCTATTACATTACAGGTAGCTAAGTAGTGTTAGCTACTAAAGATTGGTTGTAAGGGTTTTTGAAAAGAGAAAAAGTAAAATTGTATTAAAATATATTAAGTTCCAACGTAACGATCTTCTATCTACTACTGACTTTGTTGTATTAATAACAAGCTATGTATGGCACCTACTTGTGCAACGCACAATCGTGTCTTGTAACGATTGGCGGGGTTGATTTAAACTTGAATCAACCGATCAATAGAACTGATGTCTTATTGCGTCAATATTACCAAATTTGGTAATATTGGAATTATAAGTCAAATTATAAGAGATAATAATTTTGTTTTCTTTATTCATTTCCTCTCATAGGAAATAGTGCTTATTATTTTTCTTATAGAAAATAATATTTATTTAACGGGACACCCATTTGAATAACGTATTATTTTTCTTGATCAGTTTAGTTTTAATGAGGTCTAGATAATATTAATTCCGCTATTTTGTTAATTTACCAGGGCCACTAGCCATTTTGCGGAAAGTCCTGGAAATGATTCATACGTAAGATTTAAGTGGTTTTCGGTATTAATTCGCTCCATCTTCGAACTTGTCGACTTTATATCGGACAACACAGAAATAAATACGATCATCTTATAATGAGAACACAATCGGATAAGGAGTTGAAACTTTTTGTTACTTCTCTCGTCTTCAATCTGCACTTAAAGACGCACACAGCAGATTTGAACCACTTTTAACGTGCTTGTACTCGATTGAGGACGATACCAACCTACAGGTGCGGAGCTGTCGCAGGCTCCACAATCGGAGCGGCAACAGCGGCCGAAGCAACATCGCCAGGAACGTTGAACAGACCACGGCCGTCATTGATGCTTTTGAAGAAGTCCCCAAACACTAAGGAGATAATTGCCATCAACTTCATCAAAATGTTAAGAGCTGGACCAGAGGTATCTTTAAGCGGGTCACCCACGGTGTCACCAATCACTGCAGCTTTATGAATGGAGCTTCCCTTGCCCTGCACGATGAGTTTGCCGTCCTTGTCCTCAATTGAGACACATCCCTTCTCCACAAACTTTTTCGCATTATCCCAAGCACCACCAGTGTTCGACTGCGAAATAGCGAGCTGAACACCCGAAGTTAGGCTGCCAACAAGGAGACCAGATACGGCGTGGACACCAAAGAATGTACCCGCAATGATGGGAGAGAGCATTACGAGCAGTCCAGGTGGAATCATCTCACGCAGAGAAGCATCTGTCGAGATTTTAATGCATCGGGCGTGGTTCGGTGGACCGTGGCCAGGCAGGCCCTCAAGAAGTCCTGGAATCGTCGCGAATTGGTGTTTGACCTCCTTCACCATCTCCATTGCAGCAACGCCAACCGATTTCATCGTCATAGCAGTGAACCAATAAGGCAACATGGCTCCCATAAACAGTCCAGCAAATGTAATTGGTGACAAAATGTTGATAGACTCCTCTTCAATACGCGTGACAAATCCACCAAATAGGGCCAACGACACAAGAGCAGCCGACCCAATCGCAAACCCTTTGCCAATGGCAGCTGTCGTGTTGCCAGCAGCGTCAAGAGCATCTGTCTTGTCACGAACTTCAGCCGGAAGCTCAGCCATTTCGGCAATTCCGCCCGCATTGTCACAAATCGGGCCATAGACGTCAATAGCCAGGCAAGTTGCTAGAGTTCCCAAGAAGCCAAGAGCCGCAAGGGCGACGCCATACATGCCAGCAGTAGAGAAGCCAATGTACACAGCAATCGAAATGATTGTAATCGGAATAATGGCCGATTTATAGCCAAGAGCAAGACCGTAAATGATGTTGGTGGCAGCACCAGTTTCACAAGCTTGAGCAACCTCACGCACCGGCGAGTAGCTGTGCGACGTAAAATACTCAGTAACAAAGCCAACAATGCATCCACCCCAAAGACCAATAGCAACGCAGTAGAATGCACGGATTGGCGTCACTTGGAACGAGGCGCCGATCGAGAACGTAGACGGAAGTAACCACAGAGCCACGGGAATAATAAAAACAGTCATCAGCAGTGTCGAGACAAATAGTTGAACCTTAAGAACAAGCTCAACGTCCTTTTCTTTCTTCACAGGCGACACGTGCGTGGCCAAGAAACTTACAATAGCAGACACAAAGATTCCCGTAGCGGTGATGACCAGTGGAAAAAGAACAGCTGGCCAACCGGCGCTAATGATCTCGGGGCTCTGCGTCGAAATTACTAAACAAGCGCACGTCGCCTCGGCAAGAGAGCCAAATAGATCTGAGCCCATGCCAGCAACGTCTCCGACATTGTCACCGACATTATCAGCGATAGTAGCTGGATTCCTGGGATCGTCCTCTGGAATGTTCTGGACCACTTTGCCAGCAAGATCGGCACCAACGTCAGCGGCTTTGGTGTAGATTCCGCCTCCAACTCGGCCAAACATGGCAATCGAAGAGCCACCGAGACCGTAGCCCGAAATGGCTTCAAAGAGCTTTTTGTGGTCTGTTGCAAGCGGGTACTGGGTCTCAAAAGACTTAATCAAGATAAAGAGCACGAGTAGAGCGATTGAGCTGAGCCCAAAACCCATGACAGCGCCAGCCCGAAAGGCCGTATTAAAGGCATCACGCCAGCCACGAGCTCCCTCTTTCATGGCCGAGACTGTGGTACGGGCGTTTGAGTATACTGCAACCATCATGCCCAAGTAGCCAGCAGCCATTGAGGTCAGACCGCCAACCGCAAAGGCTGTAGCGTTTAAAATGCCAAAAAGCCAATCGAATTGCTTGCCATCCTTGTTAACAAATGAAGTAAGCACAAGAACAACAGCACCGAATACAATGATGAAGGCGAAACACAAGGTGTATTCCGCCAGCAAGAAAGCGCGCGCGCCTTCTTGAATAGCACAATAAATCTCAAACAGACGGTCCGCCGTTTGGTGACGCACTTCCGTGGACAGCAGAGCGTAGCTGTCGCCGCGGCGCGTTACCTTTACCTTCGATACCTCCCAGAAGAGATACGCTGCAAACAGGATGCCAAACAAACCCGCGGTCACTATGTACGCGTAAACTTCAAAAGCTTCCGCCATTGTCGCACCGATTGTTTAGGGACAAGATGGCAAAATCTAGAATGATGGCTTTGGATGGCCACCGTTGATCATTTAAGGGAAAAGATACCAGATCTTGTTCTCTTTATGTGGCATACAATTCTGCTGTGTATTTCTATCTGACTAAGATTTCATAAGATGGAACAGAATTTGAATAGCTGCTTCAATATGTATGTGAGGATTCGTAGGTGCTGGTTAAAGCAGTTGGTATTAGAGATTACACAACACAGCCGCAGCATTTACGCAGCTGCTTACCTCAAATAATATGTTTAAATCGATGCATGCAAAAATTGGATAAGAAATCGTTGTTTGTATCGAGGTTAAATTATTAATGGTGCCAATCGGGTCGCGACGGATGGATTGCGCACGAAAGAGACTTCCAAAGAATGGAGAAAGAAATTGCCCGCGGAGTTCGCTATAAATAACAGTGTCCACGCCAGTACGGGTGAGACACCGTTTTATATTAACTGACTGCGTCATCCTCAGACGCCAGTCTCGTTTGTGCGCAGCCCGAGTCCTAGTGGGGGGGGGGGCTCACTATGCTCGGTGCGAAAGAGGGACATAGTTTCGTCAATAGGACGATGACCCGCGAGGGTATCATGTTAACAACAGAAACTTGCCCTAGTGACCCTACCAATTTAGCAGTGGTCAATGAAACTACGTCCTATGACCGAACTCTCGGCGATGTCGTAGGCGAGTTAGATGCAAAAAGCGTGAGCGAGGCTCAACGCTTTGTGGAGGAGCGATTAGCCATCAAACGAAAAGTCCGTGACGCGATGGCAAGCTCACAGGACAAACAAAAAGAATATGCTGACCGAAATGGTCACAAAAGCAATGAACGCTTTAGTGTTGGAGATAAAGTACTATTAAGTAGTGCTACTCTATCTAAAACTGCAGTTTCTGTACTACCTAAAGGTACTGCGAAATTATTGCCACGTTACATTGGGCCATTTACTGTGGTCGAGAAGGCTGCAGACCTAAATTATAGGTTCACCCTCCCGCCATACATGAAGACGCACCCCGTCTTTTACGTGGGTCGTCTCAAACGTTATGTAGACCCAAATGAGGTCATATATCCTCAAAAGATGGTGGAGAGGAGAGAGGCGAAATATTTGCTTCCGACCTCGTCCTTCCATGGGAACGTAAAGGACTCGGAGAGCGCGAGATATCACGCGCGTAATGCGGGCCCCTCAGCCTTAATTTCTCCAGGGTCAAGCCGAAGTTTTAGGCGTTTATAACCCTGACGATCCTTCGCGCGGACAATTTGAAGATCCGAGGTCAGTCGCAAGACTCGACCCTCGAGATTCCCAATGTAACGGGCTAGAGTTGCCCTAATGTTACACAGTCCCCATTAAGTACATTTGGTACTTAAGGGGATGGTCGATTACTAAATAATAGTAATTAGACCCAACACTCGGGTGTGGTGCACATTTGTGACCAACCCTTGTGGATGTGATGCACATGGGTGCATTCACATTAGGAGGGATGACGCCCAGCGTCATCCATGATGACGGCTAGCGTCATCAGTTACGCGAGGTATCTATAAAGATACGCTCGCAATACATATTAAATGATATCTATAGAGATATCATTTTAATTGGTAAAAATAGGTATTTGTATTTAATTCTATTAAATATAAATCAGTCTGAAATTTACTACCTACTTGGTAAGTGCGCACGAGGAGACGGATTACCGCTCCCGTGACGTCACTTCACCAGAGTTCTTAGTGTGTTGGGTGAGGTCGCTTGCGCGCCCACCACAACTACCTCACTGCACGCAAGAGAAGCAGGTGCAAACCGCTTCCTCGCTGTGCTAGGGTGTGTGCTAAGTAGAGCGTGGCCGCATTACGACGTGCCCGCCTACACTTGGTAGCACTTGAAATCCTTCCCACGACCCGCATCTCTGCGTGTGTACGTGAGGATGAGCCTCAACATTGATTGGGCTCATTTTCCCCACCTCTCCGAACATCATCGGGAGGTGGCAGGGCTAATGGCGCAGGGACTTGGTGAACAAGCCCTGGCCAGGCTCCTGGGTAGTCCTCCTGAGCAACATGTTGCTCAGTTGGAGCAGTTTGAGGCATTTGTGCTCGGACAGCGGAGGGCCGCGTCCGAGGCACAGAGCCATGCTGCGGCGGAGTCCGTCACTCAGACTCAGGATGAGCTGAGGCATGAGCAGGCTCGGAGCGAGGCTCTCAACAGGACTGTTGAGATGCTCTCTGCCCGGCCGCATCAGCCGAGGCCCATTCGGATGGACCCGCCCAAGTTCGATGGAACTGCGGCGCACACGATTGTCCACTGGCTTTTAGCCGTGGAGCAATGTGGTGTCGCCCAGCTCATCGAGGACGACAGCCGGATGGTGTCGTACGCTATGTCGCATCTGCGCGGTAAGGCCTCAGAGTGGGCTTACTCGGCGCTTATGGCGGACAGAAAAGCGTTCCCCTCATGGGCGATCTTTAAGGATAAGATTCGCGCCATGTACCAGCCGCCGAACAACGAAGTGTTGCTTCAGGCGCGCTTCTTTGGGGCGCGACAGGCGAAGCGATCTCTGCAAGAGTATGTGCAAGAGATGCGCTCGCTGTCCGCATCCATAACCGTAGGTCCGATTCCGGAGCACATTAAGGTGCCCACGTTTATGAACGGACTACGGCATGGCCCATCGCGACAGGCCCTTTTTAGAAAGGTGCCGTCGACGATGGAAGAGGCAATCCAAATTGCCTTAGTTGAGGAGCAATCCTACAACAGTGCCTCGGCGACAGCTTGGTATAAGCCGTCGGCCGAGAGGACAGATGCCACTCCTATGGAGTTGGGCAATGCAGACGTGGTCTGTT
>NC_090613.1:7249972-7293759 GCF_004359215.1 Bremia lactucae
TAGAGATTCAATTTTGACGAAGTTCTCTTATTGGAACCCCGCACCCCTCATTACACTATGGGGAATTTCGGCTACAGGGCCTCCTCCCACCCAACTATCACACACCTTCGGTGCGGGTTGGCAGGGCGGCCATCCATTGGATGGTAGCTCGTCTGCTTTTTAGCCTATCTCCGGCGATGTGTCATCGTACCGCCCTCCGCGGGTATCGATCCACGTACCTCCCGGTCCCAGTTCCAGTGCTTAACCACTCGGCCGCTGAGGACCAACCCTTGTGGATGTGATGCACATGGGTGCATTCACATTAGGAGGGATGACGCCCAGCGTCATCCATGATGACGGCTAGCGTCATCCGTTACGCGAGGTATCTACAAAGATACGCTCGCAATACATATTAAATGATATCTATAGAGATATCATTTTTATTGGTAAAAACAGGTATTTGTATTTGATTCTATTAAATATAAATCAGTCTGAAAACTACATCCTACTTGGTAAGTGCGCACGAGGAGACGGATTACCGCTCCCGTGACGACACTTTACCAGAGTTCTTAGTGTGTTGGGTGAGGTCGCTTGCGCGCCCACCACAACTACCTCACTGCACGCAAGAGAAGCAGGTTTAACCGCTTCCTCGCTGTGCTAGTGTGTGTGCCTAAGTAGAGCGTGGCCGCATTACGACGTGCCCGCCTACAGAAATACCTCGCTTTGCTTCCACGGCAACACAGCGCTACGTACGGATAATGACCAGCTAAGCACTCGGTACGGCTGTGGCTCCCCAGAAGCATATGGAGATACACCTGCTTCTTCCTTCTGACGATGTCCAAAGTAGCCACCACATCGTAGCAGTCATATATTAAACAATTAATATTAAAGTATCCAATTTAGTGCAAATACAACTTCTCATAAGCTACTTCCAAATTCTTAAATCGACAAAGCTGTTAAAAGAAAACACAAAATGCTCGAATCTAGAATAGGGCTCTTATTTCTCTAATTAATTCAAACTGTTATCAATACTTTTAAGCTTCGATTACTTAGTGTGTGCCAACACATCGACTCTGCTTGGTTGTCATTGTCTGAAATAATAATTTAGTTATGAAGATGTTCCGCATGATCATGTCAATTAGCCGGCGCCAGGGCCCACAGACGATAGCAGGACGCTCACAACACGCTAATTTTTCGGATTCGAATGTGCACTCGCGAACAGCTGAAGAGTGGCTGGAGAATATCCGAAATTTAGCCAAGAAGGACGTATTGATTAAGCGGACTAAGTTGGCGTCTTTTCTCAAGTCGGTGACGACAACTGAGCAATTAGAGGCATCCAAGGAAATCATGAAAATCTATGAGAAAAAGCGATTGGATCCAGATTCCACCGCTATAGGCTTGTTTGTCAAGAAGGCGCTTGAACTCGACGTACCTGAAATCGCATTCGAAGTCCTCGAGGCCGACTACCGGATTGGCCTCTTTCTGGAAGCAACCTCTCTCAACAAGTTACTTTTCAAGTTCCTCGTTGACAAAAATTTTGACAAGGTCTTTGCATTGCATGAAATTGGTCGTACCAAATACAATGTCAAGAGCACTGACCGAACATACGATATCCTTATCCGGGCGGCTATCGAGCAGGCTGACTTCGAAAAGGCCATATCCATCCTTAAAACGGCTGCGTGAGTGCCGCAGACGATCACATATACGTGTTGTTACTCAGCATTCGTTTTGGATACTACAGTGACTCGATGAAGCTGCAGCGTGTGACGTGCAACAACTTGCTGTATAAGCTCAAAGCTAACGATATGCTGGACGAGGTATGTACGGTTTAGTTTTTGTGCGGCTTTGCAATTGATACTTACGTGATGTGATTCGGAGTTTGGCTGTAGATAAAAGAAGTTGCGGCGCTCATGAAGACGGCAAGTGTCGAACCTAACGAGACGACCAAAAAGATCTTGCAAGTTATATCTTTTTAACGCAGGACAATTTAAACTGACCAAAGCCGAATTCGAGGAACTCTCTCAGGTCTGTGACACAATGACGTCGAAGGGCTTAACTTGAAACTCAACGATAAGAAATTTAAAAAAAAATAGAAATTGCGTCAATCGAGCAATTGATATTTTTAATCGCCACAGTGGCATCATTTTAGCCGGCTATTGCGTCGAACGTATGTTGTTTTCAGTCTATGCCACGTGTACAATCAGCGCATTACTTGGTCTGGTTCTTGACGCCGAGGATACGGGCACGAATCTCGTCCTGATTACCCAGGTAAAAAGCTTTAAGGGGCGCAATGGCGTCCTTGTGCGGAATTGGCTTTAGGTTTTCGTCTAGATGATAAACCAGTGGAACACCGGTCGGAATATTCAGACCTGTGATCTCGTCCTCCGAGATGTTGTCTAAGTGCTTGACAAGCGCGCGAAGACTGTTGCCGTGAGCGGCAATAAGTACGTTCTTGCCCGAGCGGATGTTTGGTACGATGGTGCGCGCCCACTCCGGCAGTACGCGTGCAGCAGTAAGCTCCAGGGACTCAGCCAGTGGCAGATCGTTTTTCGAGACGTCCTTGTATCTGACGTCATTACCCGGGTAATACTCGCTAGCGGTGTCTAGGTCAGGAGGTGGGATATTGTAGCTACGACGCCACTCCAGAACCTTTTCAGCACCGTGCTTATCCACAGTTGCTTGCTTGTCCAGACCAGTTAGTGCGCCGTAGTGGCGCTCATTAAGACGCCAGGTTTTGAACACGGGGATCCACATCTGGTCACTCTGCTCCAGTACGTGCCACAGCGTCCGAATAGCACGTTTCAGATACGACGTGTAAGCGACATCAAAGGCGTATCCCTCCTTTTTTAAGAGCTGACCGGCAGCAGCCGCCTCCTCGTTACCTTTTGCCGAAAGCTGCACGTCGTACCAGCCCGTGAACAGGTTTTGCTTGTTCCATTCGCTCTCGCCGTGACGAATTAACACAAGCGTGTGCGTGTGCTTCATTGATTTTTGCTGCTGTTGCAAAACGCCCAGCGAATGCGTTGCTCGCATACGCGAGGACATGGCAAGTGAGCGGCGCGCAAGGATCATCTTGCGTGGTAGTTTGTGGTTGCTGAGAAATCGTTCAGACTGCTGCCTGCTTAACCTTCAGCAAAAAAAAGAGCTGAGTGCGGCTGTGACGTGGTTGTAGAAACTTGACTGTTGGCTCACAATCTCCATACTAAGAGCATTAAAAGCGTGATATAAAAAGCAATTTCATTTAATCATTTTGTGTCAGTCACACATTGTATATCCTTGCGAGGGCAACATAATGACCAATTTTGAGCACGTAAGCATGTAATTTCAGTAAAAGACGGACATTGCTCATCAACTAGATATCCTCCTGAGATTTTCGCACTATACGACGGCAATGCTTTTTAAAACCATCCTTGTCGCTTCGCCATTCCACCTGTATAATCCATTAAACGTCAGAACTAAATCCTCACCACTTCATTCCAATAACATACCGCTGCATCAATATTTGCAGGAGATTCGTCGTTTGGATCGGAAAGCATGGAGATAACCGACACGAGGATAGACTCAACGCCAAGAATAGGACGCCACCTCTCGTCCGCCGTTTCCTGCTGATTCAGGTGGTCCTCTCCAGGCGGATGTAAGATCGAAATACATACCACACCGTTCGGGTACACTTCAATTGTATATATGGTTAATATAATGAATATGCCATGAATGATCAGCAAGAGCCTAACGTACCATTAGGATGCCACATTTCTGACTTGAATGTCATCTTAGGCGGCATGTTTGGAAAGTCAGCAGGGAATTCAAGTACCGCCCTGAAGAAGCCACCTTCGTACAGCGTATCAGGAGGACCCACTAGCAAAATGTCCCAGTTGAATATATTATCGTCATCGCCTAGACCCACAGAAACGCCCTCGGGTGGATTGCGGCTCATCTCTAGTACCGCAAAGATCAAATATGTCAGCGAAAGTTTTCTTGCTTAAGTAATGGCTGCTTCAAGACGAAGATATGTTTTGCGTTGAAATTTTTTAAAAAGGGAAGCGATTCACGCACCTAAAAATTGCCTTCGCAGTAGCTCCTTGGCGTAGTCAGTCGCCATTCTTCTAAAGACCCTATTCAAGTATGTCGGCATGTTTCAACCGCCCTCATGAACCGGTTTTCAATTGGTGAAAAGCAGAAAATATAGACCAATTAAAATTAGAGGGTACAAAATGATCACTATTTTACAATCCCTTCTCAATCCTAATCTCTGATAGGTTGTCGATCGTGCTGGTCTTGTTGACAAATGTCAACGTGGCTGGTATCATAGTAAGTTTATTTGAGGCATGCTCGCGTTCAAGTCGCGAGCTTCCGCTGTAGAGACAGACGCCGATGATCACAAGCACGATACCACACCAATTGAGCGACGTTACACGTTCTCCAAAGCGATAGATAGATAGGACGATGATTAGAGCGCGCTTGACGCAGTTCGCCACACTGTGTGTTACTGGTGAAACTAATTTCATGAGCGCGTAAGCAAGCGCGCTTTGGATATAGAAGCACGCTCCGTCTCCGACGAGCACCAATAAAGTGAATGTTGTTGAACAGTCAATTGTCCCGGGATTGTATGTACCAATCGGCGTTATCATCCACTGGTAGAAGATGAACATGAGCTGCATCATCACGGCAATAATGCTTGTATACAGCTGTAATTGCGAGGTTCTGAGAAAACACCAAATATTTTCACTTAAGAATGCGACAGTGCCACTCGGTCACATCACTTACGTGTAGGAGCGATTAAGCAGCCTCTTTGTCAGAACATTCTGATAGCAATCAACGCAGTTTGACATGAGCGCTGCAACAAACCCAATGGTGTGGAACGAGTTGTCCGACAAACTGCATAGAATGAGCCCTAATACAATCGGGATCAGGGAAACATTCACTTTCCATCCCGTGCGCTGCCCGAGCAACAAATAAGTCAATACGACGGTGAAGAATGGCGCAGAGGACTTGATCGTTTCTAGGAATTCGTATGCACACAGCATCACAAATTTTCTGGCTCGATATAGAATACTAATGCGCAACTTACGCGTGAAAGAGACAGCAATATACTTAAGCGCTGTAAGTCCGAGCAATACTGTGAGGATGCGTACACTAGCTAGAAGCACCATGTCCTTAAGACCATCGCCCATTACCTTGTGCATGCTGCGCTTGCACACGGTCCATCCCACAAGATAAAGCTCAAATCCCAAGCCACCAAAAACCGACATGGTAAGCTGTGCTAATGACAATAGATTGGAGTCTACACGCAGCTTAGCCACCACGTAGCGGTTTGTCCACAGTGTCACGAGGCTGATTACATACCAGCCTGAACGAATGCAAGGGATGAGCAACTCAGTAACCCAATGATATTAATGACGTATAACGCACTAGCAATACAGACTGCGACTCTTTTATGCAGGGCGACAGCAGCTTTCTTGTTATGTAACTCGTCCATGCTGTGTCGAGGCGAAGTATTTTATTGAGTTCAAACGACGTCACGGACAATAAAGTGATTGGTCGAAATTGTTCCTATCAAAATGGCCGAGAGATCTTCTTATTGATTGCCAGCTTGCATAGGAATAAAGCCTTTAGTGAGCCAAAATTACAGAATGCGAGATAAATAAAGAAGGGAAAGCTATTACTCACCAGTGTTCCAGTAAAGTTTGCAGGGATTGTCTCACTTGACAAATGTGAGCAACGATAAATAGCGGTGGAGAAGCGAAAGATGAACGACACCGCCATCACTGCAAAGTTTGGCTTAATATGATTAATAAAAATAAGAGAATTGTCAAATCATCGTTGTAAGAAATGTGAAGAGACAAATCTTTTAAGAATTTAGGACTAACCTGATCACTACATTCGCATTTTTAAATAACGTATTCACTCAGACCTCTTGGGTTCTGTACAGACCTGGAATTAATTCGTAGTTACACATCCGAGGAAATGGCGCAATGGAGACGCTTCGCTTTCTTTGACAAAGAGGTGCTGAAGGATTCAAGCGGTCCATGGATGAAGGTACTCTTGACCTCTTTTATCGCTATAATAGCTTCTACTAACCTCACAGTATCCCATACAATCGCAGGGCGTCGATATCACTGGCATGAGCGCCAATCGAGGCCTTATTTGCGTGGGAGACTCCGATGGCTTCGTTCACCTGGCCAATCGATCTTTAGAGGCTCGAAAATTTCAGGCGCATGAGATTTTTGTGTCACACGTTCTCATGGTGCTGCGATATGTTTGCGTTAGAAAATTGTATACATATATTTAGTGGCGATTTCACTCGTGTTATGCTGTAAACAGATGAAACGAAGCAATGTGCTTGTTACGATCGGTGATGGCATTGACCCGCGGCCAGAGGGGCTTCGGGAACAGTCTAAAGCCGTTGCTGAAGCTGGCCGTGCACCGAATGCTGAAGAAGTACGTGCTTTTTTCAAAGCAGAATTTCGAAAACGAACTAACGATGATGCAGATGTACACGCCTAAGCCAACAGGGAAGAGCACAGCAATAGTGCGCTTTTGGCGCACAGACCAACAAGACAGAGAGGGCACACCTAAGATTATGCAGCAGATACCGATTTTTGCCAAAAAATACCCCGAAGAAGCTGTAACGGCGTTCGCAGTGAGTGATGACTTGAGCCAGTTTGCAGTGGGCTTGAAAAATGGAGCCGTCATTTTATTTCGAAGTGACTTAAAGCGACGTGCTGACCGTCCATCTCATCTGCTTCAGCCTGCAGGACAGTTCCCAGTAACTGGCCTTGCATTCACTAGTAAGCCAGTCACGGCAACGTTGTCACATGTATTTTTGTATGCTTCGACCCGGCGAGGGCTCACATGTTACCACTGCTCGCATGACGATCCTGCATTAGTGAAAAGTGCCGGTGGTATTGCTGCGCTTCCGCCACGTACCACTGTACTCGATGAACGTGGTGTGGATACGAATTGCTCCTGTGTAAACGAGGAAGGTGAGATTGCTGTCGGTCAAACAGATGCTGTCTACTTTTATACAACCGAAGATCGCTCCGTTTGTTTCGGCTTTGAAGGTGAGAAAAAGTTCTTGAGTTTTTTCAAGCACTACTTGCTAGTTGCGCACGTGGACCCACGTGGTCGCCACCAAGTGAATGTATACGACCTGCAGAACAAATTCATTGCGTTTAATTGGACGCTTACTAGTACGAATACAAAAGGACAGATCCGCAAGCCGCCGCTCGCCTCAAATGCTCGTGCACCCGGTGCTCGTTTTGGATTGGACGAAATGGAAGAAGTTCGTCATGTGGTTTGTGAGTTCGGCGCTATATTCGTGGTGTCTTCAATGGGCCACGTGTACCGCTTAAGCGAAAAAGATACGACCTCCAAGCTTGAGATCCTTTTTCGAAAAAATCTATACTCGATCGCGATTTCGTTGGCTTTCAGCTCCAATTATGACGTAAATAGTATCATTGATATATTTCGCATGTATGGAGATCATTTGTATCAGAAAGGAGACTATGACGGATCACTGCGCCAATACGTCCGTACAATCGGTCATGTCGAACCATCCTACGTTATTCGTCGCTTTCTTGACGCTCAGCGTATTCACAACCTTACAGCGTATCTTGAGGCTCTTCATGAGAAAGCGTTTGCTAATGCAGAGCACACGACGCTCCTGTTAAACTGTTACACGAAGCTGAAAGATGTGAACAAGCTGGATAAATTCATACAGCTTGACGAGGTGATTGATGCCAAAAAGACCAAAAGTGATAGCGATTCTAGCGATTTAGCACCCAGGAACGGGGGCGCATCAGCTAGCTTGAATTTTGATGTTGAAACTGCAATAAGCGTGCTTTGGGAAAATTATCCGCACCATGCGCTGACGCTAGCGAAAAAACATGAGGAACACAGTTGGTACTTGAAAATTCAGCTTGACCATATAAGCTACGTCGATTCCGAAGACTCTGCGACACTTTCGGAGAGCGAGAAAGAACGCGTGGCCGATGCTTTAGAGTATATAAAGCATCTTAGCTTCTCAGAAGCCGACTCCAATTTGCGAAAGTATGGCCGTACGCTTGTGACCCACATGCCGGCGCCCACGACAGAGTTACTAAAGCGTCTTTGCACTGGAAAGTTTGTCCCTGACAATTCTTCTTTAAAATCAGAACCAGGTGATTTCTTGCACTTATTTGTGTCACACCGTGCACAGCTCAAAGAGTTTTTGCAGTATATTGTTGAGGTGGAGACTGTGAGCAACACTTCGATCGGAAATACTTTACTGGAAATGGTTCTCAGTGATGACGACGATGGCGAAAGTGGTTCTCGATCGGTTGAAGAAAAGGAAGAAGCTGTGCTGCGCATACTTGATAATCCGCGGGTCAAGTATGATGAGGACCATGCGCTAATTCATTTGCAGATGCACAGTATGAAAAAGGGGAAGCGCTATTTGTACAACAAGTTGCACATGTATCATATGCTCGTGCAATTTCACATTGAGGAAAATGACGATCAAAGCATCCTCGAGGAAGTGCGTAAACACGGAGAGAAAGATCCGAATTTGTGGTCTCTGGCTCTCAAGTACTTTGCAGAGCGAGGGCCGCTGCCCAAGGGGGCTGTGGGTGGAGAAGAGTGGAAAGAGCTTAAGCAGTTGCTTGTTTTAATTGATACAAACCCAGCAATTCCTCCACTTCAAGTGGTTCAGGTTTTAAGCCAGTCTCGTGAATTGCCCGTGTCAGTGATCAAACAGTATGTGGTAAGCCAGCTGGCAAGCGACGAGAAAAAGATCGAAGAAGATGAAGATAAAATTAAGGCCTTTAAAAGCGATACGAAGCAGATGAAGGAAGAGATATCACAATTAAGCAGTCGTGCTGTAGTGTTTCAGGCAACTAAGTGTGACTTATGCAATCACGATTTGGATCTGCCAGCTGTGCATTTTATGTGTCAGCACAGTTTTCATCTCAATTGCATTTCGGAGACAGACCGGGAGTGCATTACGTGCTCAATGGATCACCGTCACATTGTGGGTCTAAAAACTCAGCTTGATCAAAAAGCAGGAAATCACGAGCAGTTTTACAACCAGCTCGAAACTGCCGCGGATGGCTTCCATACCATAGCTGAATACTTTGGCAAGGGTATTTTCAAAAGCAGCGAAGTCGTGCTTGACGAAGGTTCCTTCGAAACACGATTTAGTGCAGAATTTTAAATTCAAGAGTTTTTTAGTGTTATGAAAATGCAAGAACGTGTGTTCGCCAAAATAATCTATCCGCCATTGGTTCAACCATGGATTGATACGGATATAAATCTTTTTTAAGCCGCATTTCGCAAGCATTCCTGGCAATTTACTATCCCCCAAAACTAGGCAGATGTAGCAGGTGGGAACATCAACGCGTTATCGGTAAAACAACAGTGCCTCAGCGCTCTAAAAGCCGTTGGCCATGAATGAAGGCTACCATTTGATTGGCTGAATATTTAAATTGTTTATCGGCTTAGATTTTTACGTTGTGGCAACACAACCGTCTTATATCGCAGATTCAACTTGAAAATGCGACACTACAAGTAGAGAATTGTAATTCAAATGCGCTCATTTAATTTCAGAGGCGTACGACCATTTATATTTAAAATGATAGTGCACGTTATCTTGACAATGTACGTTATAGCTTAACGTAATAAGGTAGTGTTCCTGGCCCGTAAAGCTTGGACTTCTGGTGGGTTTCACCGGACTTGCCCTTAAATTAATGATTGATTAGCTTTTGCATTTCTCATTATGTACACCTTTTGCTGCTCAGGACAAGACATTTGTCGGCTCCCGTGCAGACTTGAACGAAAGTTTTATTAAGAGAGCCGGTGCAGAAGCAGAATTCAGCCAATTGTAGGTTGTGTTTGGCTCAAACACGTCTGCGATTGGCTGAACACAGATATTCACATTCGTTAGCGTTTAGCTTCACTGGATTTCACGAATGTGACGCGCTTTTGTCATATAACCTCTTACAAGCTTGGTAATGTTGTGCAGTCTTATGTTTTTACTAGCTTCAAGTATCGATTTAAAAGGGTTAAATGTCGTTTCACTGAAAAAAGAAGAATGTCATAACATTCATTTCCTCATTTGCTCCGATCTAATCACACCAAAAGCGACATCCACTAAGCAACTAACCTCAATGCTTGACCAGCTAAAGATCGTGCTATCTCGCCCAATGAACAGCACCACCACGCGCGTTGAAAAGCATTACGATGATTTGCCGCAATCGTCCTTAAAGATGGCAGACCCGTCCACAGCCTTTGAGCGTTCCGGCTGGAGTTACATCTAGGAAGCTCATGAATTAAATGTCATTTTTTTATGTGACCAGCAACGAATTGCTATGAAGGGTCTCATGCAATGTTGTGCGGAAGTTTTATTCGTTGAAAATTCGGCTACGACGAAGCAGTGGTTTTACATTTGTTTTTGTATTTTAATGGACACTAAACAAGAAACTTCTTATTTAACATACGAGTATCATGCAACTTTCCATTGTGTTCTTTGGTTCTAACTTATTAAGAATGTAAACACGCGAGTTAGAAATGTGTCATCCAACTGAGGAGTTGATGCCGTTCGACGCCGTCACATCTACCAGGAAATGCTAAAATTGTCGCGACGTCTACAGATTCTCACGGCTGTTGCCTTCTGCAATGCAAACATAATGGTTTTGTCACTTTTTCGACGATAGGAAAAAAAACATGTTATTGCGGGCGGTTTGTCTAAAAAGCAACTCTATTTTCGCTGGTCGCATAGCCAATTGTCACCTTTTCTCGATACAGGATGACATTAAAGAAAAAAGGCGACCTGTGTCTAGTGCTTCAGATACAGATTCGCTTTACATGTCATAAGTGTTCTGAAGGTCGTGCCCTTTAACCACCGAATTAATACAGCCACAGCGTGATGGATCCCAATTTTAATATTGAACTTAATGTTGTAAGCTACTCATTCTGTCTGTTTTCCATTATTTTTTGCTGTCACTTCTTTATAAATTGGTTGGAGTGACTGCAGTGCATCACGCCCTACTTCGACATTCCAATTAGGCTGAGTCGGATGGAGATTTGCGTACATTGACAGCTCCTTGATGCCTGCATGCACAGATGCCATCTCCTCGAGTATCTTCTGAGCATCTGTGATCGACTTGTTAGCGTGAAATTCACTTTTGATTTCGTGGATAATTGCTTTGCGCTTGATACTCGGGTAGCGATGCGCCAACTTGAGGATAAGCCGGTACAAGCGCACCACCTCCTTAGTTTCGGCCATGCTTTATATTATGCAAATTAATATTGCTTAGTCGTAATTGGTGGATATTTTTGTTTGCGTAAAGCTTGTCACTTTACAGTCGCCGTGGTTCCGACATCAGTCGTGCCTTCCGACCACTCTCCCTCATCTCTGTCGCTTCGTCCTTCCGTCATCTATCTGTAATCGTTATTTATTAACTCGTCTACGTATAAAGAGCAATCGCCGGCATGAGGTGAGCTTTCACAAGTAGGAGACAAATGAGGAATCTGATGTCGTTTACAATAACAGTGGTCGCAGCAATAGTAATACTGGATCGGTTCGTCGTGGTCCATGTAGAGAACAGGTACGCTAAGTTGGTTTTACCGTTTTAGATTTAGCCTTGCTTAGTTGTGCTGTGTGGCTGTAGAAGAAATTCATAGATTATGAGGCTCGAGTCACCCGCAATGGATTCTCTGGAAACCATTTGCTTAACTTCTCAATGCCTGAGCGGGAACGAAATGTCAATCGTCACCATAGAAAGAAAAGAGCCGCAGCTCCACGCACTCAAATTGAATATCTCCATGCCAAGTACGTTTCCAGTATTTTTGCATATTAGGATGAACATTAATGACTGGTTTGGATTATTTTGCGATCTATCATAACAGCTATCGCTTTGTAATTGCGCCACTTGACCCAAACATTGCTGTGCCAATATGGGATCTTGAAGCTTTGGCCGAATGTAAGTGGCGCTACTAATAATCCGCGATAAAGCGATAGAGCCTGAAGGACTGACGCAGCATTTTATGCGGCAATTTACTATTGGCAGGGTCCTCTGTCGAACAAGTCTTATTGTGGTATGACATTGAAAGCCCTCAAACTTGTCCAATTTGCATGGACACCTTCCGTGCACCAAAAATTACCAAGTGTGGTCACATTTTCTGGTGCGTCCTTAATTTGATAAATGAGTGAATCCGTTACGACAGTGAATTTATTCAACGTATATAAATTGTAGCTGGCCCTGTATTCTTCGCTACTTATCATTGACAGAAAAGTATTGGCGGCGCTGTCCCATGTGCTTTGATCCTGTTCAAAAGGGACACCTGCGTAGCGTACAACTGCAACAACTACAGTTACCTCCGCGTGTGGGCTCCAGCGTCACTTTTCAATTTTTAGAACGCTTTAAGTCGAGCATGTTCCCGCAGCTTCGTGTGCTTCCGTCTTTGGAAATTAAAAGTGAGCATGCTGAATTGGACGGATCTTCTTTACACATCACGAGCGCCACCGCATTTGCTGCTTGCAAACGTTCTAGGAAACTTCCAAACGTAAATGATGCTGATGCAATATACTCGCGAATTTTAGAGGCAACGCCTGATTATTTACGGGAGCTCCTTCGCTCAGAGCTGCGCGATCTTCAGTCAATGGACGCCGAATTTCGAAGCAGCGGCGATTTAGACAACCTTCCGTTCGTTAACGATGCGATACGAAATATCACTGGTAGACTTAGTCAAAGCGACGATTTTAGTCGTGGAACTTACGGTTTCAGCTCAAGCACTATTGTGGGAGGCAAGAGCCAAAAGCCTCAAGAAGATTCGAGTGGTGACACGTACTCGTTCTACCAAATTGCGGATGGAACGTATGTTATTCTACATCCCTTAAACATGAAATGCCTGCTTAAAGAATTTGCGAACCAGAAGCAAGACGAAGACATGCATGATAAGGATCTAGAGACCACAAGGACTGTGATAGGTTCTGTATTAGCAAATTCAAAGTCATTATCTTTCGATCGATACCACTTGGTACCAGAACAAATTCATGGTCGCGTTCTGGATATCGAGCATGTGGTTATGGACGAAGAAGCACGGAAACGCTATCGCTTCTTAAGCCATCTGCCGCGCTTTTGTGACTTCTACATATGTGAGATCGATTTAACGTCTCTGCTCTCATTATCGACGCTATCTGCATTCCAGAATGAACTTAAGAAACGCGCTAAACAGCGAAAACTTAAATTTAAGCAGCAGAATGCGCCGGCTTCTTCGTCGCCTGTTTTTAAGAGGAATGCAGATGCGTTCTCGCTTGAGCAAGATGGCTTGCATTGGCCATTGCCCTACGAGCAAGCGGTTGCTGAATCACTTGAGGAATTACAGCTTAACAATGCGTCCACTGGAGAATTTGACGTCACGCATCAAAACGACGAGCGGTCGTTTGCTCAAATAATGGACAACTCTGGGGGTATTCCGGCGCTTGGTGAAGAAACTTTAAGCGATCCTAGAACCGAACCCGTTTCTTTCGGCGCATCGTCCGCATGGGGAAGTTCGACAAGCTCTAGCCTCCCATTAAGCGCTTGGAGCTCCGGCAAGGGCGGTAAAAAGAAGGGGTCAGGAAAAAAGGGGGTCGCTGTTTTTTCCACCACACAGCGCCGCTCGTATCGCTAAGTTAGTTCAATTTTTAAGTGTTCCATTTTGATAAGATAATGTTCAAACGACTTTCAAGGAGGAAGGAGTTCTGGTAGAATGCTGTAGGAGAGTTACATAGCGAATATCGTTTTCACAGTACAGAACAACATGTATACCACTTTTCACTACTTTTTGTAAATCGCTATTTGAAGATTCGTTATGGTAATTTCTCCCAGCATAGCTTCAAAAGCAGAAGATTTGGTGAAATTTAAATCATTCTTCAATCTTCTCAGTCAAGGTCAAGCATTTTCAAGCAGACATCAGAATCCCAGCAAAGATGACTAAGATAGCGATCGTCTACTACTCGACATATGGTCACATCGCTAAAATGGCCGAGTCCGTCAAAAAAGGAGTTGAGTCCGTAGACGGCGTCACAGCTGAAATGTATCAAGTCGAGGAAACGCTAACCGAGGAGACATTGAGCAAGATGCATGCGCCTCCCAAAAAGGACCACCCTGTCGCCACACCGGATACCTTGAAAGAAGCCGATGGTATCCTTTTTGGCTTTCCCACGCGGTTTGGTTCGATGCCTGCGCAAGTCAAGGCGTTGTTCGATGCTTGCGGAGGACTTTGGGCTGCAGGTGCGCTAGTTGGCAAGCCTGCAGGCATTTTTTTTAGTACGAGCACATTGGGTGGCGGTCAGGAGACCACCGCCTTCACCACGTTAACTTTTCTCGCTCACCAGGGTATGACCTACGTACCACTCGGCTACCGCAGCAAGCTGCTGTTTAACATGGATGAGATCCATGGGGGGTCTCCATGGGGTGCAGGTACTTTCGCCGGCCCTACTGGTGCCCGTCAACCTAGCCAGCTCGAGCTGGACGTCGCTGAAGCTCAAGGCGAGTCCTTTGCTGGTGTTGCCAAGAAGCTATGTGCCTAAGTCATTCTACATTCACCCGCTCTTAATCACAAAATATACTTCCGTGATGACCGTTTCGATTACATTGGTTTTTAAGTCGAGATGCAGTGTACCAAACCATTATTCAATTCAACAGGCGCTCATGGAGTAGGCGAATAAGTGTTAAACCTTTAAAAGCGCCTCACGGCTCGATGAGCTACGGCTTAACGTAGTGTACCACCTCGTAGTTTGCAAAGATGATTATTTTATTGCTCGCCCAATTATCAACTTCGGCCATTTCCTCTTTTGATGATTTTTCTATTAGATATTGACACGATTTTGTGAAGAAAGAAGGACGACGCATCAACCCAGTAAATAATTGTCAATAACAGTTCTGATACATGCCACATACGTTTTGACTATTGCCACAGACAAAATACCTCTGATTGGCTAATTGGTGTAAACTAATATGATTGATCGATAGGGTGCTATTATTAGTTCTAGGTCATGCACCAAACTATTTGTATCAACCTTATTTTTTTGTGTTGTCACTGGGTAAAGAAGCGACGGCTGTAATGGGGTGTATCGTTACATGAAATGAATACTTTATCTTTAAAGCAAGTGTTTTGAAGAGAAGACTTCCTCTGCACGTACTAGTGTACTTGAAGTGACGTGAGGCCCCACTCGCACTGAGCAGTGCGAAGTGGACTTGTACTGAAGCAGTACAAGTCGGCAGTGCCCCGTTGCACCTGGTAGCACTTTGTAGTCCGTCCAAGGACCACATTTCCCACATCTAACATGGACATGTTAGATGATAATGGAAATACGCATCACGTTTCGCGTGATAGCTACTCCTTTCTAAGTGACATAGAAAGGAGTGCGGTCGAACGAATGAGTTAGACCGTAGGGAACGATGCCAACTTGGCCATGCTGTCCGGTTTGGACAGAGATGCCCTCCATTCAGCCGTTGCCAAGTTCATACAACATGAACTTGACGAGGCGAAGGAGAAGGTAGCCTTGCTTAATCAGCAAGGCTCTCAACAGGCAGAGTTGTTGAGGTTACAGCAGGTACAGACCTCTGCACCTGGGATGACGCATGCGTCGTCCAGAAACCTTAAAGATTGACATCTTTAAGTATACGGGGGTCGAAGAAGACTCCCTCTTAAGATGGTTTGTCGAGTTGGACGATGCTTTAAGGGCTCGTCACATCGTCGATGAGCAAATGCAAGTCGCATTTGCTCAGTCAAATTTGGCAGGTCGTGCCAAAACTTGGGCACTAGACCTTAAGTTGCGCGACCCATATAATTTTGGGTCGCTATAGGCTTTTAAAGCCCGGATCAAACAGACGTTTCAACCGCTTAGGGCTGAGTTCAGAGCTCGACCAGAGCTTCTGAAACTCAAGCAAGGCAAGGTGATGTTCACGCTTATGCCGAGCACATTCGACTCTTAGCGAGTTGTATCACGAACAATCCAGTTCATGAGCACACGTTGATTACGGTGTTTGTGCAAGGTCTTACGGATGGTCCCGCAAAGACCCACCTGTTCCGCTTGGAACTGGATACGCTTGAAGAAGCAATATCCGTTGCGGAACAGGAGGATTTTAGCTTGAGACAGGCTCAAGCTAGTTCGTCATCATATCGTCCTCCAAGACGACACGAGCTAGGAGGTCCAGAACCGATGGACCTCTCTTATGTTGAAAGCGAGAATCCTCGTTTTTCGAACAATAAGCGATTGCATTATGGACCGAATGACAAAAAGGGCAACGGTCGCGGGTCCGACGTTGTTGCGAAATCGCAACACCGAGGCGGACCGCCAAAAAGCGGTCGGGGTCAGTAGGGGCGCAACGCCCTACTGATCCAGCAACCTCAAGAGAATTTGTGTATCCCTTGACTAAAGTTGCTCCAGACACACAATCATTATGTGCCTCTGCACCAGGTGATGAGGGATACCTCATCAACCTCAACTTCTGCGTGTTGAGAGTCTTGCTGATTAAGCAAGGCTACCTTCTCCTTCGCCTCGTCAAGTTCATGTTGTATGGACTTGGCGATGGCTGAATGGAGGGCATCTCTGTCCGAAATCGGACAGCATGGCCAAGATGGCATCGTTCCCTACGCTCGAACTCATTCGTTCGACCGCACTCCTTTCTATGTCACTTAGAAAGGAGTAGCTATCACGCGAAACGTGATGCGTATTTTCATTTCATCTAACATGTTCATGTTAGATGATTGGAACTGTGGTCCTTGGACGGACTACAAAGTGCTACCAGGTGTAACGGGCTACTGCAGACCTGTACTGCTCTAGTACAAGTCCACTTCGCACTGCCTCAGTGCGAGTGGTGCCTCACGTCACTTCACGTACACTAGTACGTGCAGAAGAAGTCTTTTCTTTAAAACACTTGCTTTAAAGAGGGTTAATTAAAAACTGTATCAATATAATTAAGTTCTTCTTGTCTACCTACTTAAAACTAACTTAATTATAAACTTTTACAAAATATGTACTAAAAGTCTTATCTGTCTTTCTCTTTGCGCGCGTCCAGCGCTGACTGAACCGCGAAGAAAGTAGATATAATGGTCTATATCTACCATTGGATAAGCCTTTAGAATATTACCATGTATAGTAATATTCTCCAAATATTATCTACCTCTTAGATTATATATTAATTAACAACCTTTAAGTGTTAATTTCATGTAACGATACACCCGTTACAGTAAGCGCAAAGTGATTAGTATTGGTATGATGGCTATCCGACTTTACCTCAGCAATGGTGTTGTTACCCCCCATGTCACCCTTAAGAATAATCATGCGACCAATAACTCCTGCATACATTAAGACAACGTATTACGCTATAATTAGCCCCAGCCGCCTCCCTCGCACTTCAAACTCAAAATAAAAAAAGGTGTCAATTTAACGAAAAAGGGTGTGAATTTAGCAATTTTCATAATTTATTATGTCACAATGTTCGTCTTTAAGCTTGTGCCCTGGCTAAATCCTAACAAATTTAATGTTTGCTGAACTTCTTAAAAAACTTGCGGATTGTCAGGAACTATCCCGCATATCAAAGATTATGTTGAAAGCTAAACTTAGCCCTTGCTTTATGCAGTGATAGTGGCTACAATTGAGGAAGGCACGGTGCTCAATCTGGGTAGATTTGTATAATGTTTTACTGTCATGTGATACCTGTTGGGGTATGACAACACACTGCGTAAGAATGTCTTCGTGTAGGGAAAATGGAAAAGTAAATTCGTTCTTATAAAACCCTCATACATGTTACGTACTTAAATGTAACAGCTTCGCTTGCTCTTCTTCTTGTGTCATTCACGACAGTAACCGCCACATCAGCACGACAACGAACCGTCGCCTGATGTTCCACCTTCAACACTCCTCCTCGACGAGAAGTTTCTAATATTGGTCTTGGCCACGAGAAATTGAAACTTCGTTGTCGAAATTGTCTTGGTCAGGAAATCAGCGAGCTGTAACTTGGTTTTAATATACTCCAGCTGTATTACCTTGTTTTTGACTTGATCACGGACAAAATGATAGCGTATATCAATGTGCTTCGCACGACTTTGATATCCTTCATTTTTCGCGATAGCAATCACACTTTGATTGTCCTCGTACACCATTACTGGACCATTAATCTTGACCTTCATCTCCAGCAATAGCGATTTAGTCCACAATACTTCTTGTATACACAATGATAAAGCCACATATTCGGCTTCGGCAGTGCTTAGCGACACACTGTTTTGCATTTTTGACTTGAAAAAAAATCACGGGTGATCCGTTGACCATCACCATCACACCTGATGTTGAGCGTCATTTGTCCTTGTTACTGCCCCAATCAGCGTCACTAAATGCACTCAACTGCAGTTCGCGTGACTTGCTCCGATAGCAGATTCCATCCATAGCGGTTGACTTTAAATAACGCAGCACTCGGATAGCTGCATTCCAATGTTCTTCACTTGGTTTTTCTAAGTGTCGACTCAATTGACACACCGCGAATGCAATATCGGGTCTTGTGCCGGTTGCCACGTAGAGAAGTGAACCCACCAATGAACGATACGGACGATTTTTCATTTTTGGGTCCATCACTTCACACTTATCATGTTCTGGTCTTCCATACCCGGATTATACACCGGCCTAGCATTATCTTGATTGAATTTTTCAACCATTCTTGCTATCCACGCGCTTTGACAGATCTTGAGTCGTTTCTCCTCCATCTTGTAGTCAACTTCGATGCCCAGAACAAATCGCACTTTACCCAGTCTCTTGAGCTGAAATTTAGTAGACAATTCATCAGCAACTTGCTTAATTGAGTCGTACGAAATGCCACCAATGAGCATGTCATCGACATATAACGTCACGTAAGTCCATGAAAAATTGTCAAATCGACGAACAAATACACACGGATCCGAAACGCACGCCACAAATCCCATGCTCTTGAAAACGCCTGAAATAGTCTTAAACCATGTTGCAGCAGCTTGTTTAAGTCCATACAGGCTTCGATTTAGCTTCAGCACTTGACTCGATTTCATTTTAACGCCCTCGGGTGTATTAAGAAACACCTCTTCTTCGAGAACACCATTGATAAATGCTGTATCGACATCATATTGGAATATAGCCATCACGACACGTATTCTCCGGTTGCGAACATGAATTCAATTCGTGTGTTTCGCGGTATGTTGCCAGTAATCAATTCCATAGGTCTGACGATAACCTAATGCCACAAGCCGAGCCTTATATCGCTCAACATCACCATTTTCATTTCGCTTGATGGCGAACACCCACTTAGTTCCAATTACCTTCTTGTTTAACAAATTGTCCACGGGACTCCACGTCTTTTTGCTATCTAGTGCCTTCAGTTCGGCTTCTATCGCTTCTTTCCACATCATACTTTGTGGAGACTTCACAGCATCTTGGTACGTTGATGGGGTTTCAAATGCCGCATTAGCTTGATCATATTCAATACGATATCGTTTTGAGGCACGTTCTACAGGTTCATCTCCTCGTGACGAAACAATAGCATCTGACATCCCGACCGGAACCAAAGCTTGTGAGTCTGTACTTGGAGGAGATATTGCGAGAGGGTTATTGTGTCCACTAACACGAGATGAATGTGTCTCTAGACTGTCATCGAGATTAGTCCATCCCTCCCTGGGCACAATGGCCTGAATATCATCCTCAATTAGCTGGCTCCATGTACACGTCATCGATATCGAAAGCAATATCATCTTCATGTCCATTCTCTAGACGTGTACCCAACGACGTTAATTCTTGAGGAGGCGAGACTATTTGATCACCGTTAGTCTGATCAACCTCCATAGGTTCAATTTCATCGTGATTCGAAGAAATTGGTGATTGAACCCTGATATCATCGTCTCCTTCGCCATTTATTTTTGCGTGCTGACGAGTTGATACTGGTGCGTCATCAACAACTTGTACATACTTCGTCCGTGGCTGTTCTTGAAATGTCACTGACCTTGTGACTTCAAGTTTTTCTGAATTATAATTCCAGACACGATAACCCTTCACTTCGTGTGAATAACCAAGAAACATGCACCGAAATGCCTTCTTGTCCAATTAAGCACGTTTTGCTTTGTCAATGTGTGCGTAACCTTGAGCACCAAAAACGCGCATGTGTGACATGTCTGGCTTCAAGCCAAAACACATCTCAATTGGAGTCTTCGTCGGGGATGAAGCGCACGTGACCCGGTTGGTCACATATACAGCTGTATTTATAGCTTCAGCCCACCACTTCTTTTCCACTTGCATGTGATTTAGCATCGACCTTGCACGTTCCGTCAGTGTCCTATTCATTCGTTCAGCCATTCCATTTTGCTGGGGCGTCGCCTGATGCTCCACCTTCAACAATACCGCTCTATGCTACGGATCATTTTTTAATAATTTTAGCTGCTCTAACCTACAGTGCAATATTTTGTTTGATAAAAGTGACAACGCAGAATATTTCAATAAATTCCGTAAGACCTCAATTTCTTAAGATCAATTTCTTAAGAGTGGGTGGTGCTAAAATGCAGTGGTCAGTTTCGCTCAGGTGTACAGAATATATCTTGACCGTTGCTACGTATTTGTTCCTACCAAGAAAATTGTTCGAGTGTACTTGATTAATTTTTATGAACAAGTAAAGACTTGGTTACTGAAGCCCCTTGCACAAGGATTGCCTGCGAACGCATACCCTTTTTGTAGCCTTGCATTGCTCATACGATCATCAAGTACATGAAAAAGATGGAAAAAGTGATTGCAAAATGTTGTTTTTGAGACTTGATTTGCTCAATTTCGAGTAGATTGCAAAGATTCTTAGAAAAACGCCTCGTACACACTTTGTGGTGCTTTTGCTTTTCGCTGATGCAGATCAGAGCAAGTGCATATCTTTCGGAGAAGGATTTTTCCCGGCTAGTCTGCCACACATAATACTACTCACAGACATGTCGCAATGATAACTTTAAGGCTGGCTTCCCGCAGATGCAGAAGAACATTGAAGTAGCAGTAATTGCTCGCTTCAAAGAGCGGTACCCTAACATTGCAAAACGGCAAATCCGCGACAATTCGATATGGTTAGTAAGTGATAAAAACGGCGATTGATTTGCCACAACCCATCTATCAGCGCAGTACCAGGTCCTACAAATTTCTGCTGTTTGGAAGCCTTTCCTCCTCACATCTGAATTTTCCGTCAGTCTCTCGGATCTCGCTTAACTCGTAACGCTAAAATGTTGGCGGTAATCCTCGGTGCGCTTCTTTTCGTGATATGCAAAGCTAGTGGCCAGCATCCTACGTCATCTCGGTATCGCTACATTCCTAAATATTTTAGTCAACGGGATCCTAGCCAGTCTCCCCCAGCGTCTTACCCTCCTCACATGGGGCTGCAGGATGGATACACGTGGCATGATGTGCATGCTGAAGTTGCCGCGGGACGACTTGAAGGCAGAAATGTGAAGCTTCTGGTATTTCTGCGTCATGGTGAAGGTATCCACAACGTCGCTACTAACAAGTATGGCATGTTCGCGTGGGACGGCTACTACTCTAAGCTGCCAGAGTATTTGGATTCGCCCTTGACAAAAACCGGGGTCATACAAGCAGGAAAAGCGTCGAAAATGCTCGACGGTGAGATTTCTATGGGCTTACATCTCGACAATGTGCTGGTGTCTCCGCTAGAGCGTACACTTCATACTTACTCCGTTGCGTACCAAAATCAACAAAACATCAAAAGCACAGTGGTAGAGTTAGCACGGGAGATACTGGGTGTGAGCACTTGCGACCAGCGTCGCAGCATCTCTGAAAAGCGACTCGAGTACCCTCACTTGGACTTCAGCAAAATTAAATCTGATGCGGACCCATGGTGGACCTCTGATCATCGTGAGACTGACGCTGAGATAAAAATTCGTGCAACAAAGTTCTTAAATTTTATCTTTTCGAACACGTCATCACAGAGTGTTGGTGTTGTCTCCCACAGCATATTTGCCGCTGCGCTTCTAGGTGTAGTTAATCATCCCGTGTACAAAATTGCAACAGCTGAGTTCCTACCTCTGCTTATTGAGGCCTTCCCACCAGCAAACTAAATGCTAGTTTTGCAATTGGCCGAATTCGTGCGATTTGTTGAACTCGTTATAAATGATTTCCTTTTTACAAGCTTCGTCCGGATTTGGATGACTGTGGGAAACGTGATGGCGCAGGTTGATGATTGATAACATAAAAGCTAGAAACGTTTGGGCTCTTTTTAATCAGTGAAAAAACATCGGAGCTTAAAATTATATTAGAATAATACGATAGTTAATAATATCGAACTATAAAATTTAAGAAACGTATTGTCCAGGTCGAAGATCAATCTATTGTTATATATGTGTAACGGGGCACTACGACTTGTACTGTTCCAGTACAAGTCCACTTCACACTGCTTCAGTTGTGAGTGGTGCCTTTCGTTAGGTGACGTACACTGTACGTGCAGAGGAAGACTTCCCTTAAGACAAGTTAACTTAAGAGGGTAAAATGAAAATTGTATTAATATTGTAACTGGGTGTATCGTTACATGAAATTAACACTGAAAGGTTGTTAGTTAATATATTATCTAAAAGGTAGATAATGTTTGGAGAATATAACTTTACATGGTAATATTCTAAAAGCTTATCCATTGGCAGATATAGACCATTATATCTACTTTCTCCGCTGTCCAGTCAGAGTTGGAAGCGCGCAAAGAGAGAGACAGATTAGACTTTATTACATGTTTTGTATTAGTTTAAAATTAAGTAGTATTAAATAGATAGAAACAAAAGAACTTAATTATATTAAATACTGTTTTTAATTAACCCTCTTTAAAGCAAGTGTTTTAAAAGAGAGTCTTCTTCTGCACGTACTACTGTACGAGAAGTGAGGCACCACTCGCAGGTGATCAGTCGAGATGTCACGTTCGACGACTGAGGCAGTGCGGAGTGGACTTGCACTGAAGCAGTACAAGTCAGTAGTGCCCCGTTACACCTGGTAGCACTTTGAAGTTCGTCCAAGGACCACAGTTTCATCATCTAACATGGACATGTTAGATGATAATGGAAATACGCATCACGTTTCGCGTGATAGCTACTCCTTTCTAAGTGACATAGAAAGGAGTGCGGTCGAACGAATGAGTTCGAGCGTAGGGAACGATGCCATCTTGGCCATGCTGTCCGATTTCGGACAGAGATGCCCTCCATTCAGCCATCGCCAGGCTCATACAACATGAACTTGACGATGCGAAGGAGAAGGTAGCCTTGCTTAATCAGCAAGGCTCTCAACAGGCAGAAGTTGAGGTTATAACAGGTACATACCCCTGTACCTGGGATGACGCACACGCGTCGTCCCGAAACCTTAAAGATTGACATCTCTAAGCATCGGGGAGTCGAAGAAGACTCCCTCTTAAGATGGTTTGTCTAGTTGGACGATGCCATAAGGGCTCGTCACATCGTCGACGAGCAAATGCAAGTCGTATTTGATCAGTCAAATTTAACAGGTCATGCCAAAACTTGGGCATTGGGTCTTAAGTTGCGCGACCCATATGTCTTTGGGTCGCTAGATGCTTTTAAAGCCCGGCTCAAACAGACGTTTGAACCGCCTAGGGCTGAGTTCAGAGCTCGATCAGAGCTTCTGAAACTCAAGCAAGGCAAGCGTGATGTTCACGCTTATGCCCGGCACATACGACTCTTAGCGAGTTGTATCACAAACTACACAGTTCATAAAAACACGTTGATTACGGTGTTCATGCAAGGTGTTACAGATTATCCGGTAAAGACCCACCTGTTCCGCTTGGAACTGGATACGCTTGAAGAAGCAATATCCGTCGCGGAACAGGAGAACTTTAGCTTGAGACAGGCTCAAGCTATTTCGTCATCGTATCGTCTTCCAAGACGACACGAGCTGGGAGGTCCAGAACCGATGGACCTCTATTACGTTGAAAGCGAGAATCCTCGTTTTTCGAACAGTAAGCGATTGCAGAAATGCAATCGCTGTCAAAAGTTCGGACACTACGCTCATGAGTGTAGTGCTCCACGCCCAGTACCGAGAGGTACTGAACGTAATTATGGACCGAATGACAAAAAGGGCAACGGTCGCGGGTCCAACGTTGTTGCGAAATCGCAACACCGAGGCGGACCGCCAAAAAATGGACGGGGTCAGTAGGGGCGCAACGCCCTACTGATCCAGCAACCTCAAGAGAATTTGTAAATCCCTTGACTAAAGTTGCTCCAGACACACAATCATTATGTGCCTCTGCACCAGGTGATGAGGGATACCTCTGCACCAGGTGATGAGGGATACCTCATCACCTTAAAGTTGAAAGTGACAAATGATTTGTCACTCAGAGCCCTAGTGGACTGCGGAGCGTCGAATAACTTTATCCGTCGCCAGTCGCTAAAAGGTCGTAGGCTCAAATATGTTGAGCTCGAAATCCCTCCAGCGAGGACGACGGTGCGTCTAGCGACAGGCGCATTGATAACAGTAATCGAACGCGTAGTGAAATTTCACTACAGGTTAAAAGATCTAAAGTACGATGATGATTACATCGTACTGGATTTTGGATGACAAATTTGATGTCATCCTATGTTTACCTTGGCTCAGAAAATACGAGCCAAGGATCAGCTGGCAGCATCGATCCGTAAAGATGCCTGCCACTTGTTCATCAGATGGCCATCTGATGAACGTCTTGGAGCGTCCACAAGCGTGTGGATGTACTACGAGTGAGTGCGATGGCCTCACTTGTGGTACGGTCGTTAGTACAACTGCACAAGATCACAGTGTGATTACCAATCACATTGTGGAGTCAGCTGCCGGCGGCTGTGTTAATGCACAGGCAGCGCCGAAGGTCCACCACTCCAATAAGTCGAGTGGATTCAGACATGAATGTACGTTTAGCGGGCGACATTCAAGGAAGATACCTGTTGTCCAAAATGGACAACACGATGATTCTAGGTCGAGCAGAGAGTCGACCGTAGAGGACCCGACTGTGATAGCGCAATCACAGTCGGAAGACGTTGAGGGAATAAGTCCCCACGTACTTGAGGAGAAATCTTCTCAAATAATTAATGCTGAAGTGATTAGACTTCAGCATCCCGAGGGATTGATCCCTCGGCAGCTTGTGGATAAATCTCAGGAAGGAGCCGAGACATTGAATGTCTTGGTTAATGACGGATCAAGAGTGTGCGTTTATACTCTTGATCTGTGTGCGCCTCCGAAACTAACTTTAGAGATAACTCATTTACCAACCCTAGAACCTAACGGCTCTTGAGAAATCTGCATAGTGGTAGAATCAAGTAGATCTGGCTCTTATAAAATCTGGAGTGGTAGAATCAACAAGATCTGGATACTCGTTACAGAGGACGAGTACGTAGGAGAAAATAGGCGCCGCTAATTCTCTCAGTCACTCTAGTGACCTGTCTTTACATACACGGCGCAAAGATGTCACTTAAAAGAAGCCACGTTGGTGAATCGTCTGCAAAGACACCCACCTAACCTTCCGCTAAGCGCACGCACTGCGTTTACAAGCCGGCAGTGTCTAATGCCTCAGTCGAAAAGCCGACAGCTACGGCTGCTATCGCGCTAGCCCAGCGCTTTGATGTCTGAGCACACACGCTGCGTGAATTGTCTTCAATGACGCGATTGACACGTTCAGTTTGACCATGTCTAGCCTTAAGGATCCATCCTACTTAAACAGTGAGGATGTCGATCCGTCGCTCATTGTCGACTACAATGAGTCGACCCCGTTGCCGTGTCACCTCATAGTAGTGATGCGGACAACGAGCTAACGAGGAAGGATGGTGGTGCATTATTGCCTCATTAAAAAACTTCTTTAATTGCTCATAAAATGGAGACAGCAATATATACTAATGCTGTCTCGTCGTCTGCGATGGAAAGCGCAGCGACCATTAATGAGAGCGCTGCCCAGAAAGACGCAGCCGCTTCTCCGTTGGGTAACACAACTATAACCGATATTCGGTCAGCGGTAATTCTAGCAGAGAACGGGTCTTAGCAGCTCATCGATGGACAAAAGTGTCCTCGATGTGAATACTAGAGTTGAGAGATATACGACTCAACCTTGGGAGTCACTCAAGGGAAATCCTCTATACGAGGATTTAATAGAATTCAGGGATGTATCCCTTGAAGCAGTTCCATGCGAGTTGCCTAAGGATAAAAGCACTCGACATGAGATCGAGCTTAAACCGGGCTCGAAGTACTGTGTCATGAAGCAGTGGCCACTACCTTGTGAACAAAAACTTGCTATCGATAAATTCTTTACCGATCGATTAAAAGCGGGCCATGTAAAGGAGTCAACATCGCCACATAGCTCTCCGACCTTCTGTGTGCGAAAAGCCACAGAAAGGTGGCGGAAAGTGCACGCATTCAACAAACTGAATGCTGCAACGGTACCGTAGAAAAGACGTAATTATAGATGGTATGTCTAAGAGTACGATATTTTCGTCTATGGATCTGATTGATGGGTTATATCAAATCCGTATGCGAGACCATGACATCCCGTACACAGCAGTGAGAACTCCCAGTGGGATGCTCTGGGAATGGCTAGTGATGCCTCAGGGGCTTAGTAACGCCCTTGCAACATTTAACAGATGCATAACGAATCCGTTGAGACCGGTGCGAGAATTCGCATCAGTTATTTTGACGATGTATTCGTCCACAGCCGGTCGATGGACGAAAAGCAAAGCATGATGCAATCGTCAATGTTGGCGATTGCAGATCAAGACAGACCATTCCATGTGGTCTCTGACGCCATCGATTTCGAAATTGTCTGTGCGATAACGCAATACGAAACGGACGGCGCGGAGTGCGTCGTCTATTACCAATCGCGTCAGCTGCAACCATCTCAACGGAACTACCCAGTGCATGACAAGGAACTCCTTGTCATGCAGCATGTTTTGGCTAAATTTAGGGTCTATCTCCTCGAAGATAGACCGTTCATCGTATATACGGACCATGCGTCATTACGCACGGCCGTAAACAGCCCACACGTCTCGCAAAGAATGGCAAGGTGGCTATCCTTCTTCTTCGCGGAGTATATTTTTACCGCGGAATATAAGCCAGGACGACTTAATGTCGTCGCTGATGCGTTATCACGCCGACCCGATTTTGAGTCAGCAGTGCACTCCAACAGTGAACATAATCCCACTGTTGCAACACTCATTACAAATGTTCCGTCGTCAACTTAGTTTGATACCATACAGAAAGCCTAAACAGAAGATAAAGACCTTCTATGTTTAATGAATCACCTAATGAATCCATCCAATAAATCTTATAATTATTTTCCGGCTTTATATCGATCGTCATCCGATCGATACAATACACAACGGCTTATTGTATTACACAGCCGTTGACGGCGACACCCCACGTGTTGTCGTCCCAACTCACAATGATTTGCGCTTGCGCATCATGTATGAGTGTCACGATGCACCAAATAGTGGGTATCGTGGACGTGAGAAGACTTACCTCAAAGTAAGTCGCGACTTTTGCTGGCTTCGCCAGTATCAGTTCGTGCGCAAGCACATTCGTGCTTGCGAAGTGTGTCAACGGAAGAAGCCTATCCCTTTATCCCGTGCACCTTTCTAACCACTACCACTTCCGGAAGAATGCCGGCAGTCCGTATTTTTGGACTTCGTCTTCAGATTTCTCGAAGACGATCACAAATACATTGGAATCCTTGTTTTGCAGACAGATTCAGCAAGGTGGTACATCTTGCTGCAGTACCAGAGTCAAATACGGCTTCGGGCTGTGCCCGTGTCTTTATCGACACGGTATTCAGACTCCACGGCTTACCCCGTGGACTGGTCTTCGATAGATATCCACGGTCACGGCGGGTTTTTGGCAATCCGTATTCCGATTTCTCGGAACACGGCTGACTATGACAATTTCTGATCCTTCTGAAACAGATGGTCAGACCGAACGTGGAAATCACGTCCAGTCAACATCGTAAGCGCTCAACCTATTTGAGCCTACGACCCTCAATGTGTGCCTCGGAAGCGGCCCTTCTTTTTATAAACACGAGCAATTGTCCTCGTATAAAGAAGGGGCGCGTACGAGCACGAGCAATTGTGCTCGTAAAAAGAAGGGCCGCTTCCGAGGCACACATAGAGGGTCGTAGGATCAAATATGATGAGCGCTTACGATGTTGATTGGTCAGATCCATCATTTTTAAATGTTTTGTGCTTCCACACATATAACATCTACATCCAGTCAGCGCTGGACGCGCGCAAAGAGAAAAGGAGCTCTCAACCCAAGCAAGGACCTCACGAAGAAACCCAGCCCCGCGGTACAGAATTGGCGGTGGAGAGTCTTTGCATCGAGATATCAGAAGACCGAGCGGATAGAAATTCGATGTAACCTTGCACGCAAATATGCCGCCATAGACCGTTCCGGGAATTCGGAATCGTTGAGGCAGATCGTCAAAAAACCGGTCAGGTTGTGAATGAAGCTAAGACTGCTGTGCGAGCGATAAACCGACTTTGGGGCAGCTAAAGATGACCATCTGTCCTCTCGGTCTTCGACTTATACCAAGCTATCGCCGAGGCTCTTATGACCTTTCTCAGATAGCTAATTTTGAAACACTATCGTCTTTGGCCTCTCGGCCAAAGTACGAAGATTTTGTGATCGCAAAGCACCGATAAGTCAGGCTGTTGTACATGAACCCGCAAGCGAGGTGGCACCATGCTGAGTGTCAATTGTGACTCGTAGAAGTATTCTACAGTCACAAAGCTACTCGCTACCCTTGGCGCGGCCCATGAAACGCTGGTGGAATCCAGCATATTTTGGCTTCGACCCATGCCTCTACAAGGGCATTACGTGCTACTGCTCCTCTTTGTCACGTTCGACGAAGGAGCTAGGCTTGTTTGAGTGGACTTGTCCACAATTTCAAATGAAGTATAAGACATTTTCAACTTTTAATGTATATAGAAGAAAAAATTAAGGAAATACAACTTTGAATTCATCAAGATCAATCGATGTCGAAGCAATCGACATCGAAGAAGCGGAAGATCTCATGACAGTGCCTACAAAGCGCAGTGCTGAAGACAAAACAAATGAGTCAGCAGAAGAATTTCTGCTTACTCGAGAATCAATTACCCGTTTCGTTTAGGATTCCATTTCTACCGCAGTGAACCGTCAGAAACGGAATGCAGAGAAACATGGAAGAGGAAATGTTCATTCATTTAAAATTAATAATCTAGTGCTGCTCTCTACGGGAAACCTACCTAAGCGTGTAGTCACCAATGTGGGTAGCAGTAAGCTAATACCCAAGTTTATTTGGCTAATCTGTGTAGTGCATCGCAGAGGCAATGCGTACACAATTGAATTGCCACGAAGGATGCGAACGCATCAAATGATTTACGTTGGTCTGCTCCGCCCGTATCATCAGTACGCGGTTTCTTCCGAGGATGGATCTGACCGCCCTTTTAAGAATCCCTAAAAGATTCTTGGGATCACGAACCTGATTCTCATGTTGAATCTGGAGGCTGTCATGCCGGGTCTGAAGATCCTCGAAACCGCGATGAGCGAAAGAGAGCTCATCACGAAGAGCGTGATAATTCCGTTCTAACTCGAACATGGAGTACGCACTCTTCGAACGGTCTTCCAACCGTTCGATATAGTGAGCCTGCACCGTCTGCTCCAACGGGCTACTCTTACCGCGCCCGTGATCAAGTCACTCCTCCAAATCATGGAGGAAGTGATCGAGTTTGTCGATTTTCGAATCTAGATCCGACACATGGGTCGGACCAAATTTCCCTCCTCCGCCACAAATATTGGTGGATTACCACGATGGTCAACGTTTCCTTGTGAAACGCATAGTAAACCACCGTGATGTGAAGGGGCAGCGAACGAATTATCTTGTTCGCTGGTACCTTCACATGACAGCTTAGAGCCTCTTCTTCCCAGCTGGGTGTTGACGTTGAGGTCCTCGCCCGTCAGTATGACGAAATTCATTCGATGGATCATAAGGTCCATCGGGAAACACGCGCTCCTGGTGCTTGTAAATCGATTGCAAATCGTCAATCGCATTGCACATCTCGATAGAGATGCGGGCTCTCCCCCAGGGATGAGAAAAGGGGATGAGACCCCATTTCGCTCGTTTCGTGTTGTCGACACAACACGGACAGGGATCACCTCACATGAGGCTTGGAAGTCCTGCCTCACTTGACAATTGATGCAGTTTAAATCTTGCACCGGTTGAAGTTCGATTTTCAAACTTAACGTGAATCGCGTTAAGTCTTTGAAGCCAGGCTTCGCGTCCAATGTATTTGACATTACGAATGAACGCGTTCCAAGCTTGCATCAACGAGCTTTTATCTCGCTTGTTGTTGCCGCTATACCATCGATGCTTAAGAAAATCATCGAGATAAAAATCTTCCTCAGCGCGAAAGTTCTTCGCGCCGGGATCTAGGCCATGCAACTTCGTAGCAATAAATAAGGGATATTCATTGAGGAGTAGTCTCTCCGACAAGCTACTGACTAGCCGTTTGTAGAAAAGCCACGACTTCTTCTCGGGAGCAAGATGATACATTTTTATTGTCTGCACTCCCCTGAGTGATACCCACTGGAGCAGGGGTACCACAAGAACTATTATTACGATGGCTAACGCCATAGTCATCACCACGCACAGGGATAAGTGCGGGTGACGGCTCGGGAGACGGTGCTGGCGATATGGAATCATCCGCATCGTCGGAACGAAAAATGCTATAGTGAAAGCTATTAGCACGACTACCCGATTGAGCCCCTCATTCGAAGGCTCATAGTCAGCCGCCGAACGACGTTCAGGCAACTGTTCCGCTCTCCCCGCGTCGGCCATCTCGTCCCACTCGCATTCATAGTTGACCGCCGAAGAGGGGTCGTACTCACGTGGCGACTCACCACGTGTACCGGCACCTATGATTGTTGCGGGAGAACATGATACAACGGCAGACGAGATGCCTGCCGCAAGAGACAATAATGCGTCGCCCGCGGCTGCATGTACCGCAGCCGAAAGTCCCGCCTTTTCGCTGACCGCATGGACTCGTTAACCACGCGATACATTTAAAATAATGGTTCTGACCAATCAACATCGTTTTCACTTGAGTGGTCTTAAAGTGACCACTCGTTTCAATGACAGTCAGAGTGATTGTCGTTTAGGGGGGTGATGTAACGGGGTGTTTCGTTATATGAAATTAACACTTAAAGGTTGGTAATCAATATATTTTCAAACGGTAGATAATATCTGAGAAATATTTCTTTACATAGTATATTCAAAAAGCTTATCCATTGGTAGATATAGGCTATTATATCTACTTACTCCGCGGTCCAGTCAGCACTGGACGCGCGCAACGAGAGAGACAGATAAGGCTTTAATACAAGTTTTTTATTAGTGTATAATTAAGCAAGTAGAAAATAGTAGAGATAGAAGAACTTAATTATATTAAATACTGTTTAATTTTAAATCTATTTAAAGCAAGTACTTAAAAGAGAGTTTTTCTCTGCACGTACTAGTGTACGTGAAGTAACGTGTGCCACCACTTGCACTGAAGCAGTTCAAAGTGGACTTGTACTGAAGCAGTACCAGTCGGCAGTGCCCCGTTACAGTAGAGGCAGCTCACCTTCACTATGATCAGTTTAGGTTGACTAGTAGTCTTATCAGTACTAGCAAAAGGTGCCCCGATACAGCTATCACATTGGTGCGGTAATTCGGCTCCTCGTGCGCACCTACTAAATAGAAAGTAGTTTTCAGACTGAATTATATTTGATTGTATTAAATATAAATACCTGTTTTTACCAATTAAAAATGTCATCTCGGTAGATAACACCAATAAGTATGGCGAGCGTATCGTTTTAGATACCTCGCGTAACGGAAAACGCTAGCAGTCATCTCGCCTAATGTGAATGCACCTATGTGCATCACATACACAAGGGTTGGTCAAAAATGTAAACCACACCCAGTAGATTGAAAAGTTTATCGAAAGTGTTGGGCTTTATGCATGTGCGTGTATAGGGATATATATACATGAGAGTATGTGATCGTACGATAATATTTTACAGGAAAAAAATGGTAGTGGTAAAAATCATGCGCTGTAGCTCAGTCAGGAAGGCATGGCAGTGCCGTCACACAGCTCACGGGTTCAATAATCGAGAACAACGAAAATTAAAACCTTCGGGTCTGATGTCTGGGGTTCATCAGCACTGTCCTGCCAGACAGTGACGTCTCCGCTTTTGTGGTGGTCCACACCAGTAGGAAAGAGGGCGCGTCCACACTAGAGGGAAACGAAGCGCACCAAATGATAGGAAATATATAACGGTCTAAGCGAACAGTGATTGTATCACTTTCATGCTGGTTTCTAGAAGATGTGCTACCAGTTCTTCCGATCGGGCGGCCGTCGTGACTGACCACACGTGGGGAGGAAGTGATATTATGGTAATGGCGTCAAACTTCTTAGAAAGGGACATCTACGTGGTGCAGGAGCTGAAGGGTCCATTATCCGGTTGGAGTTGTCGGAAATATTGTCCAATTAGGATAACTCGCAATCGGTGCGTGGTTGACACTGCGGGGAAAATCCCATGTCGGTCATGCATTTAATCGATGCCGTTGCAAGATTAAGCGACTGTCTCTACTGTTGCGCTACTAGGGACGCCATTACTCGGTTTTTCATCACTCCGATGGTTTCAGCGGCTTCCTGGCTTAGAGTATAGTGACGGGACTAGTTATACTGTCGAGCCGGGAGCGAGCTGGACAAAGTCCATTAATGCGATGGGCACGACGGGGAACGATCAGGCTCTGGTGTTGGCGGGAGTGTCGCAAGAATAGGTGCTTAATTGGATGGGAGCTCCAGGTCGGATATTCGCCGGGGCAAAGAGACTGTCCTACCAGCTGATAGCCGTTCCATCGTCTTGGTTGGCCGGTCGGAACTACTTCCAATACTGCCAGACTCACCCCGACAGGGTCCTTTCATCGTCGGACATTGCTCCAAAACGGCGACACGACTCCTTGCCCGAGGTATGCGAGTCAGCCGGAACGGTTTTGTGCTACCCAGCCTAAAGCGGCAATTCTTGAAATTATGTTATTGATCATCTAAGGCCATAAAAAATGCCTTAGTTTAATGGAACCTTAGGAACAGTGACACGAGTCTCAATCGCTAAGCGAATAGTGATTGTATCACTTTCATGCACTTTAAGCGCCTCAGCATATCACTAATTTTCCTTAAGGGAAAGACGCCGAGCATAATTACAAGACGCCCCTGAGTCAACTAAAATTGGCCATGGCTTATCGAAGCCCTTTGCAGTCGCCTGGGCGACCAAAACCTATGGCGGGGACGCGTCTATCTGGAAATCCCTCGCATCTGAGTGTCATTTCCTGTTACGGGGTCACATGTTACCGGTGTACTGACACACCAAGGATATTGTGACTATGTCATTTAGTCGGGCTGTGTGTCAGTAGATCACGGAATATAGCTGGGTTACCGTTGTGACTCAGTCACGTACGAATGACACGTGTCGGCACCTCAAATTCGGAGTATTGATATTCAGTAGTACTAAATAATAGCATTTAGTAGCCTGATTTATTACCGTAGTTAGACTGCTAAAAGATCTGAACATATAACAATTTAGAACTTCCTCTGTGAGTTGCTGTGTGACCCTGTCACACCTGGTAGCACTTGTAGTCAATCCGGCGGCCAAGGATTGAAACAAGCTGGATGGCACTCAAGATCGATGATCGTGAAGCCTATATGCCTCTCAGGAAGGACTACCCTCACCTTATCGATGTCCATTGGGCGACGCTTGAACGGATGGTCAGCCTATGAGGCGGAGACTTTTGTCGGGTTTCCTTCCCTGACTGCCGACCAACAAAGAGCTCGAGTTGAGCGCTTCGAGCACTACGAGTCCTCTCTTATTGTTCGCGTGAGTACGGCGACGCAATATGCCGCACGTACGGCAGTGAAATCTGCTGAACAGGGCGCCTCTTCGACGTCGGTGTCGTATACGCGTCCAGATGTGTCGAAGCCTGTGAAGATTCGCGTTACCATGTTCGATGAGAAGGAAGCGGATAGCTTGATCATCTGAATCCGGGAGATCGAAATTGCGCTGTGCGCAGGCCACATTGTGACGCGAGGTCTCAAGTAGCATTTGCCCTTTCAACCCTGGGCGGTCGGGCAAGGGCGTGGGCTATGGCCAAGGAGATGTCTATTCCGGGATACTTTGTCTCGTGGGAGTTCATGGCTCAGGAGATGCTAACGACATTTCTGATCGCCAAGGTGGCCTACCGTCATCGGCCGTTGTTCTTGAAGAGCAAGCAAGGAAACCTGTCCTTACAAGACTATGTCATGGAGCTCCAAAATTTAAAGGCCGCCATAACCAGGGCTTCGTTGGCGGAAGAAGTAAAGGTCACGGTGTTCATGGACGGTGTCCGAGTCGGTCCTGAACTCTTTCGTCGCCAAGCGACTGCGCTCAACGAAACTGTCGGTGCCCAGGGTCACTTCAGTTTGACGGAATTCGACGAAGGCCCCACCCCCATGGAGATATCATCGACCGAACCGGCGCGTCTGCGCTGAGACAATTAGAGGGCCGGTGACCGCTGTTTCGGGTGTAATGCGCTTGAGCATTAATGCAGAAACTGTTCCAAGAACCCATGGAAGGTTGTCCATGGCAAGCCTGCTTCGATGAAGCAAACTCTGAACGCAGTAAGCGTTGTAGAGTCGGGAAACGAACTATCTCAGTAGGCGCGAAACGTCGCTCTCAAGAAAGGAGGAAGGTTGCCTCCTCCTCTTCCTGGAGAAAAAAGTCCCGGGGACAACACTATTGCGTTTATCTGTGGCCGCGGCGCAGTCAAACTTTCTGATTACCGCTAAGGTGAAGGGGTACGAAGACCCCATGATGGTGTTGATTAACCGGGCGCGTCATACAACTTCGCGACTAAGGCCACTGTGGAGAAATTTTTAGCGTTGTACGCCAAGGCTATTGAAGACTCGAATAGCAACAGCAAGGAGTCCGTCCGCCTAGCGACCGGATCGATCGTATCGATTCGTGAGGTTTTGTTACACTTAACAATCGAATCTGATGAGTTTGACTCTAGAGAACTATTCATTGTCTTGGATGTCGACGGTCGGTATGATCGCATACTTGGGATGCCATGGCTTATGAAGCATGAGCCATGGATCGACTGGCGTAGTCACACCGTGGGTGCTAGCCACAAACCACTCGTTGAACGAGCCTTAGTGGGTAATGTCCCCTCCTCGTTAAGCGATGAATCTGTGCACGAACATTCCACGCCGGGACGCCTCTTTGCCGGTTCGGCGGAGGTGGCGTATGAAAAAGGCCGTCGAAAATCGACTGGGGGCTTAGTAGGTGCTGAGGCTGGGTCAGCCTTCACAAAGGAAGTCGCGATCGAGGATGGTTGCGCAAACGGTAGTGCTGCGATCACAACTGCTCAGGTAGTCGCTGTCGCTGTGCGATGCAAAATGAAGGAGTCGTGTTTCCTTTTTTATCGGAAGTCGCAACCGTATGCGGTTGCGCACGGGATTGTACTGCGGTCACTGTTGCTTAAGAAGGCGATCTCGCTCGCCGACACGTTAGGGATGGAGATGCATTTCCTCCTTCACCGGAAGACGTAACCATGGGGGTTGCGCAAGCGGTATAACTGTGGCCACTACCGTTCAGGTAAACGCTGTCGTTGAGCCACGCGCCCGGAAAGATGATGGGTTCAATCCTTCCCAAGGAATCGTCTTCGTTCGGCGCCGCTTAAAGGGAGATAAGGCTAAGTTAGTCTCCGCTCAGGAAGATGCAGTCGCTGGTAGACGCGCACATAACAAAGTTAGGTTTACTTTGTCACATGAATCGCAATTGTTGGGCAACGCGCGTAAAGGGTGATGAGGCTGTGTCAGTCTCCGCCCAGGAAGATACAGTCGTTGTAGCGACGCGCATGTGGCAAAGATGGGTTCTCTTTGTCACAGGAGGTCGCAGTTGTTGGACAGCGCGTACAAGGCGGTGAGACTGGCTCAGCTTTCGCACAGGAAGGCGTAAGAGCACGGCAATACGCACACGATGGGGCTGGTTCAGCTCCTGAATTGGAGATCATAGTCGCGGATCGACATGACATTGCGAGATCGCGGTGGAACTGCTTCCTAAGCTCGAAGAACCGTACGAGCTTGAGGAGATATACCAAAGGTAATTCCTAGCGGACCTCAAGGAGGGTTCGCTAGAAGATGTGGTCCTCATACGTCGAGAAGCGACGTATGTGGAGTTGAACACCTCTTCGGTCATGGACTCGGAGGTGTTAAATAAGGAAAGCAAGGCTCATCGTCAGAAGATGTATGGCTCGGCCATCCTGAAGGATCCAAGGTATCCGTTTTATCCTCTATTGAAGGAGTTTGCGGAAGTGGTCACGCAAGCCCCTCCCTCGGTGTTACCTTCGGATCAAGGTGTACACCACGAGTGATCTGAAGCCGGGTACAAAGTACTACACGTTTTTTACAAGGCTAATAATTGACCAGCCATTGCGCATATCTTCCTTCAGTCCTAGTGAAACAACTTTACGGTTCTTGTCATATCTGATACTGTATAATGCAGTAAGAATTACTTCATTATACAGTATCAGATATAACTGGTTATAACAAATCTAGCCACACGATTTTCTATCACCGATTCCACATTGTGTGGATTACTATGTTAACAATCCTTGAGGTGGTGAAGTTATAAGTTCAGTTATTCTTGATTTTATTGAATGACAAGGAGTAGTAGGAGCAAGCGGACGCTATTGACGCATTATATGCGGAGAAGCACGCAACAGGCCAAGTCCGGGAGTCGAAGTCGCCACACTCTCCACCGACGCATTGTATGCGTAAACCCAATGGAAAATGGTGCATAGTTCATGCTTTTAAAAGCTGAATGCTGTCACAATTCCGGCATCTACGCCAATTCCTCTGAAGGATCTGTTGCAGAACAACATGGACGGATGCAGTATTTCTAGCTCCCTCGACATGATCGACGGCTATTATTAACTACTCATGAGGGAATCAGATATTCCCTTCACAGCAGTTAATACTCCCCGTGGGATGGTGTGGGAATGGTTGGTCATGTACAGGAGCTTTCCAACGCGCTACGTTTAATAGGCTGATTACGCAACGCTTTCGGCCGATGTGGCACTTAGCGCAGACATATTTAGACAATATATTCGTTCACAGCAAAGCTGAAGGAGGTAAAACGGATGTTTAGGTTAATATCGAGCACCTTCGAGCGGTGTTGATGTGTATGCGCGAAAATCGACTTCTTGCGAACATCAACAAGTGCCTCTTTTGGTCGGAAGGGATCCCCTTTTTGGGATGTTTTATTGGGAGGGGTAGAATGCGTGTGGATCCAGAGAAGGTTTATGCAATTGCACAATGGCCAATGCCGTCATCCCAGAAGGATTTACGCAAGTGGTTGAGTCTCGCAAACCATTTGCACAAGTACCGCGAGAACTACGCAAGGATGGCCGGACCATTTACCACACTTGCTGAAGAACGACGTGGCCCGGTCGTGGACTGAGGAGGCTCAACAAGCTTTTGAAGCGATTAAGTTGAACCTACAGACGGCACCAATATTGGCGTTGTCGGACGAGGATCATCTATCCAGTGTGGTGTGTGATGCATCAGACTTTGCCGTTGGTTTTGCTCAGTTGCAGCTGGATGCCAATGGTAATGAACGGGTAATTTCGTTTCAATCGCGGAAGCTAAAGGCCGTTGAGAATAATTATCTAGTGCACGTGAAGGAGCTTTTCGCAATGAAGTACGTCCTTGTCAAATTTCGGGTTCACCTGCAAAGCAGCAAAATCTTTGTCGTCTATACAGACCATGCCTCGTTGAGGACGGCGACTCAGTCGCCTTATTTGTCACAGCGCATGGCGCGATGATTAGCATTCTTTGCGGAATACAACTTTACGGTGGCAGAAAAGCCAGAAAGGCAGAATATGCTAGCGGACGCCCTGTCAAGTCGTCTTGGTTACGAATTTGGTACACGTTGTGCAGCTTTAATCGTCAGCGTTCAAGCTTATACGCAAGGCATACATTGAAGATTCGGATTTTCAAAAAAATGTATAAGCGTTGTTCGAAGCCGTCAAGTTGACGAAGCGCCAGCAGGCGTATCTCCATCGGTATGGTCTGTCCGATGGACTCCTGGTGTACAGTTTGAGTCCGAGGGATGAAGCAGGATGAACCACGCGTGGTCGTCCCTAAAGATGAAGACTTACGTCACAGAATCCTCTATGAGGCACATAATGCTCCGAATAGTGGATATTTAGGGTGCAAAAAGACGTACACGTCTGTGGCACGTGACTTCTGGTGGCCCACATGTACAAGTGGGTCCGGTCATATGTCAAGACGTGCGAAACTTGCCAACGAGTGAAACCACTTGTACGTTTGGGGTGTGCAAAGACGTACACGTCTTTGGCACGTGACTTCTGGTGGCCCCACATGCACATGTGAAGCCTCTGCCGTCTTCGGCAGCGCCGCTGCAGATTTGCCGGTCCCAGCGGACTGTTGGCGCTCAATAAGCATGGACTTCATCTTGGACCTTCTGGCGGATAGGCATGGTCAAACGGGCATTTTGGTATTTGTGTGTCGCCTTAGCAAGATGGTGCGACTAGTGCCGGTTCGCCGAAGCATAACGGCACCGCAGGCGGCATAGCTGTTCATCGACAATGTGTTTCGACTTCATAAACTTCCGGAGTCTTTCGTGAGTGATCGATATCCTCGGTTTGTGTCCGCCTTTTGGCAACATCTTTTTTGGCGGATAGGGACTCGACTGGATATGTCGACGGCGGATCTTCCGTAGACGAACGGTCAGACTGAACGGGTCAACCGTTTTTTTAAGGATGTGCTTCGCAGTGTTTGCGTGGATAATTATCCGAATGGAGTGCGCAGCTAGCGCAAAATTGAATTCGCAATGAATAATGCGGTGCATTCGTCGACAGGGGTTTCCCCGTTCTATGTGAAGTGGTTGCGGCACTCGCATACTCCCCTATCGTTGCCAATCGTCCTTAATGTGGATAATGTAGATGAGGGAGAGGCTGTCGCCGATGACCTGATAGGCCTAAATGGGGTTCGACCGTCGGTCAAACGCAATTTGCTGACGTTTATTGAAACTGGTGATGCCATTAGGCTATGTGTCAGGGAAGCCATGGCTGCTGCTCAAAACCTCTTAAAGAGAAATATTGACAGTAATAGTCGTCGATATTCGCAACTGTTTAAGATTGGTGATTTGGTGCTGCTTAATGCTAAGATCCTACCTATGCACGCGGTATCAGCGGGCGGGAGTACGAAGTTTCGTCCGCATTTCGTGGGGCCGTTCACGGTCAGGCAATCCCTACACCTCGAACGTGCCATCGGCTATGGCAACGCACCCGACATTATATGTTAGGATGCTCAAAGCCTACATTGATCCGGCGAGCCGGCCTGAAACCGATGCCACAGTTGTCCCGTTATCTGACGAAGGTCATCAGCCAAAGGCGCAGCAGACCCCTCACTTGGTGGATGACCGGTCATCCCTGAAGAATTCGCAGGTGTCCCGAAGGTTATGACGGATGACCCAAGGGGTACGCAGACTGGCGCGAGGGAGGTGCAGGAGCCTCCGTTTTGCTCGCAAGGTGGCGCTTAAGGATCCCACCCGATCAAACAACGAAGCCAGCCTTCGCTGATGCTCATTCAAGTCCGTGTTCATCGTCGCAAGCAAATACCCGATCCAGTCGTCGAGCTGAGGTGCAAGCTGCTCTAAGCGATACCGTTGACGGCTCTGTGATTCCTCACAATGTTTCCCACGACGATCATCCGCATGATAATGGTCCTCGAGGACGCAGTTACGATCCCTCAAGGCAGATAGGTCGTCTCGACATGCCACCAAGCGATCCTCGCAGGAAGCCAGTGAATACTGAAGAAGTCAAAACTCCCCAGACGAACGCGAAGTACCATTGTGGTATGTGACGTCCTCCTCAACCCTTGTTCAGTCACGACGAGGAGCTATAGTTCCATGTGGAAAAGTTGGTCGGACATTTCCGTGAGGCGGGACGGAAGGAGTTTTGATTAAAGTGGCGTGACTACCCGTAGGTCCATAATACGTGGGAGCCGAAGGAGCGCCTCGTGGAGGACTGCCCCGATCTTGTTAGCGCTTATAGGCGTTGCCACTCAATCGGTCCGCGCTAACCGGGCCTAGAAGGCTCTTCGGGCCGAATTCGTGGGGTGATTCTTCTTTCTGGATTTTGATGATGACCTCTCGCAGAATGAGCGTCGTGGTGAAACTGTCTCAATCGATACGACGATAGGCATCCCACCGCCGATCAGCAACCGCCTAAGCCATGTGAGATCGAAGACGGCGCAGCGCCAGTCAGTCGAGCCGATGCGGCTAGTTGATGAATTCGGGGATGGGATATCCCATGACGATGAGCCACTGGCGTAATTGGTCATCATACGCATGTCGCCCAACGTCAGTGTCGTCGTCAAGGACGAGTGGGCGTTCGTCCACCTGCTCCACATGTCTTCCTCGCTCTCGGCATCGTTGGAGGTTTTCCGCGTAGTCGGCCACGGACCAAACCTTCACTACACGCAGCTGGTCTCTCCTTCGTGGGACGTCACGACGACGCTTGGTGTCTTCTTAGGGGCCCGATGAAAACAGTGAAGGTGCTTGTTTGCCGGTATTGCTCAAACTTGTGGGTCTCATGGTGATGTCGATACGTGGTACACTCGCAGCAGGTGCTTTCGATTCTGGTGAAGGCGTATCGGCAGTGATCGTCTTAAGTAGGCTTGATGAACGTCGGCGAATATCGGGATGACGGCGGTGTGTCGGACTCGCGAGCACATTTCAGTCCTTGTGCACGCTCTTGTCACTCGAGGCGTCGCGAGGTAGTTTGCAGAGCTGACACATCACGTGGCTTCTTATTCGGGTGATTCCTGATTAGCGCGTTGCGTGAAGCTCTGCGACGCAGCTTGCTGAGCAGTATGTTTCGCTCAGGATGTTTCGCATTAGATTTCTTATCGTCCTGGTAAGCTGCTTCTCGTGGAGATGATGTCGTAGTATCCGGTGATTTATCACGCACGGTGTTTGACGGCTCAAGTGGTGCTTCTTTGGCGTACTCGTTGGGCGTCGTACGTCTGTCGTTGTGGTGACTGTATGAGTCGGTGGCATTGTGGTCTGCGAGTGCCCTAGGGGCGTCTTGGGGTCCGTCATTTTTGTGGGCGCTGCGGCGGTTCTGCGTGTGTGGGTGCCAGCGTGGCAGGCGCGTTGTGTCATTTCCCTTCGGGTTTCCCCTCCCAGCAAACAGTGTTTCCTGTAACGGGGCACTACGACTTGTACTGCTTCAGTACAAGTCTACTTCGCACTGCTTCAGTTGCGAGTGGTGCCTTACGTCACTTCACGTACACTAGTACGTGCCGAGGAAGACTACTCTTTAAGAGAACTACCTTAAAGAGGGTTAAACGAAAATTGTATTAATATATAAGGTTTCTTCTTCTTTCTATCTTTTAATGCTAACCTAATTATATACTAATACTAAACATGCAATTGAAATCTTATCTGTCTCTCTCTCTTTGTTACGTTTACAGCTGATTAGTCTGCGGGACAAATAGATGTAACGGCTTATACCTATCTATGGATAAGATTTTTGAAAATACTAAATAAAGTAATATTCTCCAAATATTTTCTACCTTTTAGATAATATATTAATTAACAACCTTAAGTGTTAATTTCATGTAAGGATACACCCCATTACATTTCCTGTCTGGGTGTGTGGGGGTGTAACGGGGTCACATGTGACCGGTGTACTGACACACTAAGGATATTGTGACTTTGTCATATAGTTGGTGTGTATGTTAGTACACCAGAGAAAATAGCTGGGCTACCGTTGTGACTTAACTAGGTACGAATGACACGTGTCGGCACCTCAAATACGGAGTATTGATATTCAGTAGCACTAAATTAGTATCATTTAGACGCCTGATTTATTACTGTAATTAGACTGCTATAAGATCTCAATATATAACACTTTAGAACTTCCTCTGTGAGATGCTGTGCGACCCTGTCACATTTCTGGACCAATTTTTTTCTAACCGCTTACAGTTCAACTGCGGAGTGGTAGCAGGTCGCCCATCAGGCGCCAGAACGTTTGATGTGGCATCTAAAGATATTTGTGTTTCCGGAGGAGCTCTCAAAGCTCTTAGATATTTCTGTCATAATTCAGTGGATGACCGGGAGCCTGCAGGTTTATTTACGTAGGTTTCAAAACCAAAAGCTGGATCCGCCAACGTGAGCATGGGTTGACAGATGGATGGCTAAACGTTCAGCATCGCATCCATTAGACTACAATGGCTCCGTTGATGGATACCAGTGACGATTGGAACCAGGTGCGGGATCGTAATATGCTGGAAATGATGAGCTTCGGTTTTGTGATCCAAAGCATAGTTTCAAGCTCAGCCAACATTTGCTGTGTGCGCTACTATACGATCACGAAATTTTGGCACCTTAGTAGGCACTCCAACGGCTACCGGGCAGTGCCAAACCACATTAGACGTACCACCCCTTCCAGAAACATGGGGCAGCCTGTAAGCTAGAACATTATCCGCCAAATGTTAGAAGTCCTGGATTCCTGCATGTGTATCCAGGGCCTCGACTTCGAACACTATCGGGAACTTTCCGACCAACGTCGCAAAACCGGGTGAGGTTGTGGAGCACCACTAATACTCAACTCGACGACCTGAGGTGTGTCCTCCCAGGCCTTGGTAACACTGCCAGATAGATCCCCTTGCGAGATTGTGAGCATTCTTGAGACATTACAACCCACCATAAATGGCACACGCGCCTCTTAATGCCTCTTTGCCGTCTCTCTGGTGAAAAAGTAGAAGTGAGTAGACTTCGTCATCCTATTATAGATGATCGTCTTCGCCTGTCGGAGCAAGAGGTGTGAAGCTGGTAGTTCGCGTTTTTCGCCGAATCAAAATTGAGTTCGTGAGTGCCCTCGCGGTTAGACGCGTCACCTTAACAAAGCGGTTTCGACACAAATGGAGAATCAGGTCGGTCTCGTCTTGGGCCTGGATCGTGATTTGTCGATGTAGCTGCTCTTCATTCAAGAATGTTTTTCAGGAAGGCAGACATGCGTCTGCAGGCCATTGTGCCTTCGACCAATTCGGCAATCACCGCCTATTCGTCATCAGGGCCCTCGCACATGGTGGTATGCAGAGAGGGTCATGCTGTAACGGGCTAAAGTTGCCCTAATGTTACACAGTCCCCATTAAGTACATTTGGTACTTAAGGGGATGGTCAATTACTAAATAATAGTAATTAGACCCAACACTCGGGTGTGGTGCACATTTGTCACCAACCCTTGTGGATGTGATGCACATGGGTGCATTCACATTAGGAGGGATGACGCCCAGCGTCATCAGTTACGCGAGGTATCTACAAAGATACGCTCGCAATACATATTAAATGATATCTATAGAGGTATCATTTTAATTGGTAAAAATAGGTATTTGTATTTAATTCTATTAAATATAAATCAGTCTGAAAATTACTACCTACTTGGTAAGTGCGCACGAGGAGACGGATTACCGCTCCCGTGACGACACTTTACCAGAGTTCTTAGTGTGTTGGGTGAGGTCGCTTGCGCGCCCACCACAACTACCTCACTGCACGCAAGAGAAGCAGGTTTAACCGCTTCCTCGCTGTGCTAGGGTGTGTGCTTAAGTAGAGCGTGGCCGCATTACGACGTGCCCGCCTACACTTGGTAGCACTTGAAATCCTTCCCACGACCCGCATCTCTGCGTGTGTACGTGAGGATGAGCCTCAA
>NC_090613.1:7313165-7334817 GCF_004359215.1 Bremia lactucae
ACGAATGCCTCGGACTGCTCCAACTTAGCAACATGTTGCTCAGGAGGACTACCCAGGAGCCTGGCCAGGGCTTGTTCACCAAGTCACTGCGCCATAAGCCCTGCCACCTCCCGATGATGTTCGGAGAGGTGAGAAAAATGAGTCCAATCAATATTGAAGCTCATCCTCACTTACACACGCAGAGATGCGGGTCGTGGGAAGGATTTCAAGTGCTACCAAGTGGAGGCGGGCACGTCGAAATGCGGAAACGCTCTACTTAGACACACACCCTTAGCACAGCGACCAAGCGGCTTAACCTGCTTCTCTTGCGTGCAGTGAGGTAATTGTGGTGGGCGCGTTACCGACCTCACCCAACACACTAAGTACTTTGATTAAGAGTCGTCACGGGAGCGGTAATCCGGCTCCTCGTGCGCACTTATCAAGTAGGAAGTAGTTTCCAGACTGATTTATATTTAATAGAATTAAATATAAATACCTATTTTTACCAATTAAAATGATACCTCTATAGATATCATTTAATATGTATTGCGAGCGTATCTTTGTAGATACCTCGCGTAACTGATGACGCTGGGCGTCATCCCTCCTAATGTGAATGCACCCATGTGCATCACATCCACAAGGGTTGGTGACAAATGTGCACCACACCCAAGTGCTGGGTCTAAATACCAATTATTTAGTAATTGACCATCCCCTTAAGTACACCAAGTGTTCTTAACGGGGACTGTGAAACATTAGGGCAACTTTAGCCCGTTACAAGATCGCTTCACCGCAGAGATGGGCTCATATTTACAAAGAGCAAGAAGACACAACACACGAAGATGTGGATGTAGAGCAACAGGATCCGTATGGCCAGGAGTATCCAGTTAATTTCTTGTGTCATAAATGGCCGTTAACAGTGAGATAGGAAGACTCAATTTTACAAAATAGATGTAGCGGAGCTACCTCGCTCCTAAAGTCAGAGGAAGACTTTCAGACTCAGAGAGTCACTTAGTTCTATTGAACTAATGGGTTTAACAATTCAGGGAGTCGTAGAAGCTATTAAAGCCTTAGGAATCCTAGCTCAAGGGATTTAGGGGTTCGTAGAACCAAGTGGCAACTAGTGCCCAACAGGATTTAGCTTAGAAAGGCTTCTATCTCTTACAGATCAATTCGCAAGCCCTAAGGAAGGCACTTAACGCTTTAAGATCAAAAGTGGGAACTGAACTTTATTTAATTATTTAAATCTAAAAACCTGACCCTAGCTAATTAAAATAGATTTTAGCCGCCAGATTTATATCTGGCGACGACCACATTTATTACCCATAATTAATGGGATTTAAGTAATAACTATTTTAAAATTAGATAAAAGGGTATTTTAACCATGAAGTAAATGTACCACAACAACGGTTCTCCAACCGATGTGCCCCAATACGTGAACCGTGTAGTATTCGGAAAAGAAACCAACGAACGCAAACTGGGCTGAATGATTGCAAATTGAGCACAAAGTAGTTGCTTCGAAAGGTTGCGGGTAGAGCTATCATATCGTCGCCAAGGCGTAATTCATGCATAAAATGCATGGATTTTACCAAAACGTGAGCCGAGATCAACGATTCCCTGTATCTAAATGATTGCATTCCGATTTTGCAAGATGAAATTGATTTTAAACTTTTGATATATTTTGAGTTGCTATACAAAACGATGCCCGTTTGCATGTTTCAAGCCCCAACTCGGGCCACTGCGTCCGCCTTGGCCAAGAGAGCTGGTGCCATACTACCCCGCGCCTTTTCGGGAATTTCTAAGGACGAAGAAGCTGCCAAATCTGCAGCTATTGCCGCCGAAGAGAAGCTCATGGCCAAGCTTCGCGAGCAGCATTTTTCCGAAGCTGAACGTACAGGTATGTTCTTGCGGCTTGAGTTATTTATTAGTGCTGAGCACTATGATTGATTCGTTGTCGCTTGGTGATGCAGTTTTGCCGTATCATGCATCAGAGGCGTGCTTTCCAACAATCGATGACTCACCCATGCCATTTCCGGAGGAGGCAGCAATTGTTTCCGGCACGAGCCAATGGTCGGTGGGCCGAAAGGGGAAGCTTTTCAAGCCAGCGCGCAATCAAATGCAGAGTGGTATGCAGCAGACTAAGCACTGGGAGATCCGCTTTCAGTCTCCCCGTACGTGGGAAAACCCTCTTATGGGCTGGACCAGCACGGCCGATCCGTACGTGGGTCTGACGGCTAGTTTTGACACTAAGGAAGCTGCGGAGGCATTTGCCAAAAAACAGGGATGGGTCTTAGAGGCTGCTGATCCTGCTCCATCTGGCGATTTCAATGGTAAAATCTCATACTCGTACAACTTTTTGCCGGAGCACATCGAGACACTAATCAAGCAAAAAGGCAAAAAATCGGCCGTGCAATTCAAACACCCTACTAGTCGTCGCAGTAACTGGGTTAAGACGCTGAAATACCACGGTGACGGCGTCGTAGGACAGCACGGCGGTGAAGCCAAGGATTAAAGTGCGGGGCTGAAATGCGGTTTAAGTAAACAAGCCGATGTCTGCGCCACGGTGGAGAAATGCGCGTCGGGTCGATTTGAAAAAAAAAGAAGTACGACAGTCCAAACGCATATTGTAGTAGAAAGTGAAGCTTATCGAAAAGATGCAAAACATATCAAATGTAACCATGCCACTCAGCTCTTAATTTCATGTCACCGTAGCAATGCAGTCCTCATGGCATTGTAGCGTGTACCGTTACAAATTGGGACTTAGACCGACACGTGAGCCGACTGGGCTTTGCTAGCGCTCATCGTTCCAGTTGCTGGCACTTGCGCCTGCTTTTGATTGTAACGTAATTCTGGCATGGCCTCAAGATCCGCTTCCTCCTGTAGTTGGGAGGTGTTACCGATGGCGCCTGTCGGCTTTAGCATAGCTTGCTTGTACGCCGGGTGCTGTATTGCCAAAACCGAAAGTCAAAGCCAATTCTGCATGCATAGTTTTTCTTTGCAAATATAAACGTACTCGGTGAATGAGAAAGAAGTTGAAAAGAGACAGGAAAAAGAAGCACACCCCAAGGATCCAGCCAACCCAGCCTTGTGATATGGCAAGAAACGCGATGCTGTTATTACATCGCTGTGTTAGCATAAGACACAATCAATTACAGTGCGAGTAAACACACACCACAAAATATAGGACGCTTTGCCAGTAGCTGAAAACATAAAGGCAAAATTAATCTTAACGCGGTCAGCAAGGGATGGAAAGCGCTCATGATTCTCGATAAATGCAAGACCGGCACTCAAAAACCTTGGAACCACAGCAAAATATTAAACATTCGCATTGCTAAAAGAGCTGCAAGCAGACACACATTATATAAATGCAGACGAGGAAGTGCGAGTAGCTAGGCGCCTGGAACATGCGAAAGAAGCACGTAATCCACAAGCCACAGGCGAAGAACAGGTTCACCAGTCGCATGTAGCCATTTATACGCGCGATGTCCGTGGCCGAAATCCGGCGCTCTAACTCGTCGGTGCGGTCCTTGATGGCCGGGGGCATTTGCACCTGTGAGACATGGTTCTTAAACTGCGAAGAGAATTGGCGCAGCATTTCTGCTGCCGGCGCCTTTGCAGATTTGGCACCGGACGCGCCTCCGTGTGCTTCAGTGGGAGAGGATGAAGCAATACGGTCAGTACTAGCGGGGGCAGGCGTCGCGGTTGAGGAGACGGAGGGTTCCATCATGAGCAATTTCTCCCTCGATTTATGGGCAAAAGGCGGCGTCTGGGTGCAGTCACTTAATTTGTTACAAAAAAATTATGTGGAGGATCCGTTAGTAAGTAATTAACGTGGCTGTCAAGTTATTGTTAGCCTTTTCGTTTGAAATTCAAATAATAATTCGAGTGCCAATTGCCTTAACATATTGTGGGAAAGCACACATTGATCCAGCTTCTGCGTGCCTGTCCATCGTGTCGATGCGTATTTGAGAAAAATATGCACCAGGAGCCAGAGTTAACCACATGTAGCTCGTAAAACACAGTAAGCGCCTGCACTTGCGAACGCATATTGACGGCATCCAGCGCTTACTTTAATATGCTACAAGAAGCCGACAGCACTGTTTCGCACATCTTACGTGTAACGCGCATTGCCAAGTTTTTCGTTTTTTTGTGTTATTAGATGCATAAATACATCAATATAATTATTGTTACGCACCATGCATGGGGTTGACAGCTCAATAACATCGTGCGACTAGAAGTAAGGTAAGGCTCGGTAAATATTTGCAATTCTGAACGTGCGCCTTCGCCTTTGATAAATGCATGTTGAGACGTCCAAAGAGTACCTGAAAAGACTACTGACGCGCAGGGCTGATTTAGTCAAAAAAATACTACGCGCCTACTCGACGTGATTTAGGCGCGGTAGGGGGCGAAAATACTTTAATGACACAGCTGCTGGGTCTGGTGTGGGAATTAAAATGTCAACGGCAATGGCCACAATATTTTCCGCGGGTCACAGAATGCGGATTTGCTTGCCATCATGAGCTGTTCTTGCAAGCACCAAGTAAGGTTTCGCAAGACGCGTATGACCAAAATATAAAAGAAACTATTTTAAATAGACTGTGGTTTGGTCATGAGCCTTGGTTAGCCACAATTCGGCCGTGGATTTGCTTGTCGAGCCAGCCGATTCTGGACATTGTTCCTGAAACTGTCATTTGTGAATGCGATATTAACAAGTCAATTTGCATCAAATGATGCTCAGCCACAGGAACTGTGTCTTGCATGCGCTGAGGGTTTTACATGCGTCAGCAATTGTCCTGCTTCGTTTGCTTTCACGCGGTGCTAACCGCCTACATCACGCGAATGTATTGGCTTGTTGCGCATGCAGAGTATATACATTCTTCTATCCACAGATTAGACCGCTAGCTAATGCGGGTTCGTCGCCCCAGCCACACGAACGCAAGGCAAATCTACCCACAAATCGATTCTAGGGTTGAGGCTGCGAGGAAGCACTAGCTGACTTCATATCTGAGACAAGATTTTACTACGCATCGATTGTCCATCAATTCTTCGCGACTTATTTACAGATTAGGGTTCAAATGCAATGTGCCTCGCTGAAATATCTCATTACACAATGCTTTTGCTCAATTGGCAATTGGCACTTCACAACACACTGTTGAATGACAGCGTACAATTTAATTTTTGCACAGCATGGTTTACGACGAGCGACATTCAGATACTAAAGATGCCCAGCAAAAAACGTTCGATGCCGCGGCAAGTGGTGCCTCCACGTGCCCCGTCGACTCAAACCGCTCGGCAGAGCCTTTTGTTGAAGCTGAAATTAAATCCACTACACTTTCATTCAGAAATGTATTTGCTTTGCGGAGACTTCGGCGAAAGCGAGTGCCGGTTATCTCTGTTACGTCGCTATATAATCGCCTCCAGACTTCGGGTGTTGTGCTCGTGGACTGTCGCAAAGTCGTCGAATTTGCAGCCGGCCACCTTCCAAATGCGCTACATTGTCCACAATTAAACTCAAAGGCGCATCTATCAGTTATCAGTTGTGTTGGACAGGTAGCCCAAACGGTTAGTGACGTACTAGAGATCACTGACAACGCCAAGTTGCGGGATAAGCTTAAATTTAGAGATCTTATGGAAGTCGTAATCATCGGTGGAAACCACAACGGTTCGTCGTTGCTGTATAGACTGGACTGGGGCTACCGCTTTGCAAAAATGCTTGCGGACGAGGGCCGGGTTTTCTCTGTTCGGTTTCTAGCACAAGGTTTTCCGGCTTTTGCAGAGAAATACAAGTTTATGTTAGTGGCTTCACCTTTGTGGATGCCAATTGAAAAAGCAAACAAACTGACATCATCAGCACATACATTAAATCCATCGCCGGGGACGCACTTTCCTAATGAAATAATTGATGAATTTTTATACCTGGGAAACTTTTGGCAAGCGAACTCGGCTGAGGTGGTAGATGCTTTGCAAATTTCGCATATTATTAACATGGGAGCAATTACCGACCAACGCAACAAATTTAAGAACGTGCAATACCTCGACGTTGCAATTAAAGATAAAGTAGACGTGGACATTGCTCAAGAGTTTGGTCGAACCGTGAAGTTCATCCAGAAAGTGGCGGCAGAGAACGGACGCGTTCTTATTCACTGTGTTCAAGGTGTGTCTCGCTCGTCGACGATATGCATTTGGTACGTAATGTTAAAAACAAAATGCACTCTTTCGGCTGCCTACAGTCACGTGCTCAAATGCCGCCCTTTGATTTTCCCAAATCGAGGCTTCATGGTGCAGCTAATCGCCAACGAGAGAGAGTTGTATGGTGATCAAAGTGTGATGGAGGATGAGCTGGAGTTGCTGCAAAATGGCTTGCTGTCGCCCGTTGACCGCAGCGGTTCAGCACTATGCCGAACGTTCCTCCCGTAGCTTCTGCGTAGGTGACTTAACAAAATGAAAGTTGTTGATACTATACTATTATTTTTAATTCTTGCAAACAACTTTGCGTCTAAGCTTTTCGCAAAGTGGCGGAAATACGGCTGCTGTCGTACAATAATAAGATACTCTCGCCACTCCAGTACTGATTCACAAACAAACCGATTCAATGCATTCTTTTGACAATAAATCGCTAGCGCTTGCTACTTAACACCTTCCTCTGCACGTCGTGTACAAATATTTTTTTATAAGCAAATAATTTGTCCGCGCCGATTAATGCGCCGACGGCCCTAGTAAGGTGCTCCGTCGACCCACGGTAGGTTCCGTCTCTCTTGATGAGGTTGGCTTGGAAGTCTCCGTCATAGAGGCACTAGCTGCAAATATGTACGTACCACATCGTGCATATGGTCTTGCAGCCATAATTCATAGCAACAGACAGCGCAAGTTGAAGCATTTTGCCAATATACTGGATTGCCTCTTTCTTCTGTTGATTTTGCATTGAATTGTCGACATCTAGCGTCTTGATGCTGCGATATTAAAGCGCAGTGAATGAACTGGAGCGACAAAATCGGAATATCGAGATCATGTGCATGTTTTGGAGACTAAGCCCGACGAGATGGAATACATGTGGCTCCTAAGCAATATATACGCAAGACCCACAAGCTGAATGTTATTGGTGGTAAAAGCTTTTTTGGGTGTTTTTAACAAACACTATACGTTCTTTAGACTTCCTTCATCTAAAAGGAACATTTAGCCTAAAAACTGTTTTGCTCGTGCTTCATCTGTGGTGTTCACAAAATTCGTGTGACGCCTCGTGTCACGACGAGCTTTGATAATTTATCGATATTTTGAACCGTGTAACCAGTTACAAATAAGCGCGATGCTGAGGCGCAACCTGCCAAGTCAAGCAGGCGTTTTTCGTGCAATTTCTACGGCTCTCACTAAAACAAGAATTTGTTACACTAATCCAGTTTCTTGTACTGATAGGCACAATGTGCGACCCTTCTCAAGTTGCTTTTTCACTCGAGCATTAATAAGAGCATCTATAACCACTTTTCCCTATCGATGGTTTTCGTCCTTAAATGCGACCAAAAGGGACGAAAGTTTCGCATCGTTTACCAGCCAAATACATCAAGATATCGTAGCTCTTCAAAATTTGGTGCTTGCTGATCCTAATGTGCAAGACCTCGCTGAATTGCGCCAAGCGGCCGCCACTTCGAATTTCTGGGATGACGCCACCACTGCCGCGTCGGTTGTGCAACGAATGGCTGCGATAGAGTCGCGAACTAGTCGCATTGATCACCTCCATAGTCGGTTTTCAGATACTAAGGAGCTTTACGAGCTTGCCATGGAGGAGAAGGATGAGCCCATGGTTCAGGACTGTGTCGATGCGATGGCTTCAATACGAGCATTGGCGCAGCAGCTTCGGCTAGAAATGCTTTTGTCACATGAAAGCGATGCTCGATCATGCTTTTTAGAGATACAAGCAGGAGCTGGAGGCACAGACAGCTGCGATTGGACAGCTATGATGGCGAGGATGTACGCGCGCTGGGGTGAGTCACGTGGATTTCAAGTGCAAAACGTCGACGAATTTCCTGGGGAAGAAGCTGGTTACCGGTCCATCGTGTTGCGACTAAACGGTAGTTTTGCATATGGATGGGCGAAGAGTGAAGCTGGCGTGCATCGCCTGGTACGCATCTCGCCGTTTGACAGCGCCCGAAGAAGACACACATCGTTTGCGCAAGTGCGCGTGTACCCCATGACTGCTGATAGTCAGCCGAACGACGAAATTGAGCTTTTGATAAAGGATTTACGGATCGACACATATCGCTCTTCGGGTCCAGGGGGGCAACACGTGAACTGCACAGACAGCGCCGTTCGAATTACGCACATGCCCTCGGGAATTGTCGTTCAGAACCAATCGGATAGATCGCAACATCGCAATAAGGCTGAAGCAATGGCGGTGCTGCGTGCTAAGCTCTATAAGCGAAAGCTTGAAAAAGAGGCGGAAGTCCGACAAGAACATACTAAAGGACTTGGAGAAAATGCTTGGGGCAACCAGATTCGGTCGTACGTATTGCACCCGTACCAGCTTGTAAAAGACCATCGCACCAACTACTCCGAAAGCAACACCACAAATGTCCTCGACGGCCATATTGACAATTTTATCGAAAAGGTGCTTCTGCAGATCGCAAATAATTCACGAAAAATGAATGACAAGCTTTCGAATGCATAAATACCGACCCCCTATTAACTTTTTAGCCACTACCCTTTAAGACCGGCGACTCGCCTATCTGTCTGCCAATTTAAACGACAGCCTTTGATGGCCGCGATGATGCGCACAGGCACGAGATCTCGTCGCATTTATAGAATCTGCGCTATCCTCAATACGTCTGGCGATTTCAACTAGCAACACGTCACGCTGCCGAGACGAAATCACATGAGTGAGCTCAGCCCAGTCCAAAACCTCACCAACCTTGTTTGTCACCAAATCACGCTCTTCGACAGTACGGCTCAGCATGAACGCTTGCTGAAAAAACGATATATCAATTTCACTTGGGCTCTGCAGCCAAGGTTCGCCATCAATTTGCAAAGGTAGCGTGTCGCTCAGCGTAATTTTTATCGTCTTTGCTTGGCACAAACGAACAGCCTTTGACAATCCTACCTGCATCTGCCCAAGGTGCAACGTGCCATAAACTGCCACAACATCTAGCAGCCCGTCATAACGAGAAGAGGGACCAAAGTTAGTGGAAGTCTCGAAACTATCAATACTACAAGATCGGCTTCGATCTTCATTCCCATCACTTGCCGAATCCGAATCGTCATCACTAGATTCCAAGTCATCGAACCAAAGCTTAGAACCACCGCCGTAACTATTGATGTTTAGAAGAATGACGCCCTCAGTTCCTTCCGGTAGCGCAATTAGCTTTCCATCGCAAACAAGAGCAATTTTGTGTGATAGGCCAGCACACGCACGGACAAGGAAGTTCTTGGCACCAAATTGACTATACCACAACTTGTTCACGAATTGGCTCACAAAGAGCCCAGGAGAGCGTTCACGCTGCTCGTGAAATTCTAGTGCCACCTGAGCATCCACACCTATTCCCAAGTAATTGTTCAACACGACCCGCTTTTTTGAATCACCAATTTCTACCAGCCATCGGTCAAGCATGCTTACATGAGCCACCTCCACTTCGCTTAAAATTTCACTGACGTCAATTGGAGCTGAAAACCCAGCACCCCAACCAAGCACACGAGCCAAGTCATTACCAGTTCCCAACGGTAAGATTGCAATTGGAGGCTGTCGCGAAGCTTTAATTTCGTCAAGCGCACTCAACACCCAACCTACTGTTCCGTCACCGCCACAGATTAAAATACGAAGCCGCGGGAGGTCAACAAATCGACGCAGAGGCTCAATAGGAGTTTGATGCGACAGGTCATACACTTGCACGGGATTAAGCCACATTCGTGCTTGACGCAATACATGAAGTCCCATGTTGCCGCCACTTCGACCATTAATGAATAACAATAGCGGCGTGATTTCTTTCGCTGTCTCAATCACGTCATAAGGAAGTCCATCAAATTCAGTGACAGCACTAGATGTGATGCTTTCCCTATTCAATGTAACATCATTACAAATATGACTTGAAGTTTGAGAAGGAACATCAATAGCCCCACTGGCACCTCCTCGTCGAAGTCGTAAATTTGTTACTTTCGCTACTGCGATGTGCGCGGCGCTGCGTACCGAATTTAGCGCGCGTTGCGACTTGCTTTCTATCAAAGTAGGCTCATGCAAAATCACACACGATGGAGGCAAAACAAAGTTTGCATGTCTTCCCAAGTCACAACGACGCAAAAGTGGCGGCTTATGACTTCGATTCAGTGCTTGACAATAGCATTCTTCGTGCACGCGGGCATGACACCATGAACACTTAAGTCCAGAAAGCGCTAAGATGCTGCCACAGAATAAGCCACATAACGAGCATGAATCCATTGGGTCAATGTTGCCTTTGATCCACACGTGTTGTTGCTGCTGCGTCGCCTCTTGACTCGTAGAAGGCGATAACACCACTCCGGGTATCTTGCAAGCACAGGATGCTGCATTTGATAACGCCGATGAAGGCGACGCAGCAGTATAAGGTGCAGCTATCTTTGCGCCATTGTACCGCAAAGTAATCGCTGCGCACTGTGCATGTGCGTACATTCCGCAGATGTCGCACTTGACCACGTAGCTGCGGATGCCATAGACAATGGTTTCGCACACATTGCACCATTGTGGGCTGCAGGAGGACAAAGCATTTAGGAATCACTGCTTACTGCAATGCATTATTATGAAGAAGACACGGTGAACGCACCCCGCAAGGTTACCAGGTCTCCACTGGTGCTGACCCACAACATACGGACCGTCGCGGAAGCTGCGCCACGTCAGGAAGAAGAGAGACTTGCGGACGCGAATGAAGACGATTATGCTAAGTAGTAAACCCACCAAGGTGTAGCATATCAAGCTGAAGAGTGTCATAGCCTCCGGTGCAAATGGAAGAGGCTCTGGACGAAAAGACAGATAGCGAAATTACATGTTGCTACAGCTTTCATTAAATCAATGCTTTTCACGTCATTTTTCATTTTGAAAATTACGCTTCCGGAAAGTGTGAAGAAATTCTTTTGCGAAAATGTTTTCAATTTAGCGTTCATTATAATTTAATTGTCTTCAGAATGCGTCCTTATAGGCATATTGAGACATTTCTCATAGGGAATCGCTTGTCTACTCAGTTTGAAATGATTCGCTAATTTTATGCATGCATAGTGCTAACATAGGTCGGGGCGATATAACGGGCTAAAGTTGCCCTAATGTTACACAGTCCCCGTTAAGTAAACTTGGTGTGCTTAAGGGGATGGTCAGTTACAGAAATAAAGTAATTAGACCCACCACTCGGGTGTTATTCACATTTGTGATCAACCTTTAAGTATGTGATGCATATATGTGCATTTACATTAGAAGGGATGACGCCTAGCATCATCCGTGATGACGGCTAGCGTCTTCCGTTACGCGAGGTATCTAGAAAGATACGCTCGCAATATATATTAAGTGCTATCTTTAGAGATGACATTTTTATTAGAAAAAATAGGTATTTATAATAACACGATTAAATATAAATCAGTCTGAAAACTACTTCCTACTTGGTAAGTGCGCACGAGGAGCCGGATTACCGCTCCCGTGACGACACTTTACTAGAGTATTTAGTGCGTTGGGTGAGGTCGCGAAGGCGCCCACCCCAACTACCTCACTGCACGCAAAAGTAGAAGGTCTAACCGCTTCCGCGCTGTGCTAGGGTGTGTGTCATAGTAGAGCGTGGCCGCATTAAGACGTGCCCACCTACAGATGCATAACCTGTTATATTACATTATTTTATGAGCTTGAAGAGGGACTTACGGTCGGGATTGCAAACTGTAAAGTAAGTTGTATTTTGAATTTATCTCTTCCTACCGTTAAATCTTTCTAACTATTTTCCTATCATTTGGTGTGCCCCCCCCTTCCCTTTATTGTGCGCGCCCTCTTTCCTTCTGGAGTGGATCACCATAAAAAAACGGAGGTCGTCACTGTATGGCAGGACAATGCTAATGAGCCCAGAAATTAGACCCGAAGGTTTAAATTTTGTCTGGTGTCGATTATTGAGCCCGTGACCTGTGGGATGGCACTGCCATGCCTTCCCGACTGAGCTACAGCGCATGATTTTACCACTACTATTTCCCCTAATATTCTTACCATACGATCGCGTACTCTCATGTATATATATCGCTCGCAGTACTTTCGATAAACACATCAATCCACAACATCTCCAACGCACCATCCGGCCATGACAGCTCATCATCCATCGCCGCCTGTGCGTAGTCCAGATGGAAAATTTCAAAGTGAGCAACTTGAGACTCGAGTGGCGATTGAAAGCACTGCCATGGCCGTACAATTCCTGTGGCAGGTTTTACACCGACCGGCCACCTAATTAGCATTTCAACTCGGCCATATTGACCGGAACTGCAGCCGAAAGAGCTTTTAAATGAAGCGGAGTTTGTTGTTTCCCTTTTGAACCGAGAGCGAGCTTTAGAAAGGTTAGGCCTCCCTCGTAATGAGAAATGGACCAGTGGCGGATAGCGCTGGACCGCGCACCTTGCTGCTAGAATGTTGAGACCATTACTTGGCTGTGAGAGGCTTATGCGGCGGAAACTCGACCCTCCTGTTGCTGCACCTTCGTATGCCACTCGACCGTCAAACCCTCACAGACGGCCTCAGGCTTTGTAACTGCATTCTGGGTGCCTTTTTATCTATGCCTTTGAGCAGATCTTGGTACGCCCTAAACGGACTATCCGAGTGGTAGACAAAGCGGATTGTGACATCCACGTAGGTGATAGATTTTGGGATCCAAGGTATATGCCGAACCGGTACCGGTGCCGGTTGAAGATAGGTTTATAGTTATAGCCTTGCTTTGTCTGCGGCGCGCTGGAGACTCTGTTTACAGAAGTCGGAGGGGAGGTGTTGACTTGTGATATAGCCGACCACGCTGCCCGGTTGGCGTGACTGCAGCCTGAGCTGCCGCCCCTTCTCGCAGTGTATATTTAGCCTGTCAGCCGCTATACCCTTCGTCTCCTCAAGACTTGACAATGGTGTAGCCCAGTCCACCAGTCTCCGCTCGTCTGCTTCGGTCACGGCTATGTTGCCCGGTCCCTGCAGCTGTTCATCCGAAAAACAACGTCGGGCCAATGTATGGCCTAGATCACCAGAACGCGACGCATTGGGTGTCTGAAAAACTCCGCACGCATTTGAAACTTATACGTACCAGCGACAGGTACCATACGGCGTATTGCTCCACCTCAAGCACGCCAACCGGGCGACTAAAGAGCACTTTTCTCCTCATACTTAGTACACGTGAAGGATAAAAGCCTTGTTCTGTACTAGTAAAGGGTACCCCATTTTAGAAATTGTCGACAGTGAAGTATGAGGGACGGTTGCATACCGGATGTTGAGGTTGCCTTGAGCAGCTTGAGGCGCCCATAGACGTCCGCATCCGCTATCCCGACCCATTTTAATTCGATGACAAGGATAATTATATTGTGCCCTTAGTACTGATCAGTATCAGTTAACCCTTACACTGATTTCACTGTAGGTTAGGTGCCTCGAAACTTCACCTACACAAGGGTACAGAGGAAGATTTCTAAGTAGCTAAGGGGCTCGAGCTACCGAAGGTAATTCAAAGATAAGACTTAGGGAAAAGTAAAGTTGTATACACATATATATTTAGTTTCCTACGTAACGACCTTCTATCTACTATTGAACTTCTTATATTAATCATTAACTAAGTACGGCGCCCCCTTGCGCACCGCACAATTGCCTTCTAATGATTGGCGGCTATATTGTGCTTTAGATCGAGCAGATTCACCAAAATAGAGCGAAAGATGGTCAAATACGCCATTATTCGTATGTCGATGCTTAATTCAACTCATCAATAGAGCTAATGTCTTATATTATTAATATCACCCAATTTGAAAATATTGGAACTATTTATGTCAAAATTAATGAAGATAATTATTTTGTACTTCTTTGTTTATTTCCTCTCTAAGTAACAATATTTGTTATTACTCTTATAGGAAATAATACTTATGTAACGATACACCCGTTGCATCACCCCCCCCCTTAACTAACAGTCACTATAGTGACTGATGTAGGGTGACAGAAATTACTATTATGTCTTTCCCTCAAATTTAAGTGTCGACTAAATAGTCTGTGCGCGTGGGCCGTGAGGCCGCAAAGCCGGCAGCTGCACAGACCAGTGCAGCTGTTGGTAAAGCAAATGTTTTAGTAGACGTAAATACTTCTACTGTGGGGATTACGTCACCTCCTACTCCCATTGTTGGTGACTGAAACATGTTAACTGTTGATGACATTGCAGGTGACGGTGACAAATTACCTGCTACCCCAATTGTAGGTGACTGGACCAAGTCGCCGGCATCGCCCGACTCATTGTACACTGTAAAGGTCGCCGGATCACCCAAGGATGAAGCCGTCAAACCTTTGGTTTCTAATACCCCACAACAAGAGAGGTGGTGACGAGGTTGTTCGACTCGTCGGACCTCTTTGGTGGGGAGTGATCACCAGATGACTCCGTGGGCGATGGCCACTCTGGTGACGTTAGTATGCGTCGCCAGGAACTTAGTGGTCATCAAGGGAGAGTGCTGCTGGTGGTGCTAGTTTCCATCACAAGGAAAGGATTGATTCTAGGGATCGCTCCAAGCATGCTTCAAGCTGCACCGTTTAGAGAGGCAGTGATTCCTTGCTTTTCGTGAGAAGACTCATGTCCATGCTTTTTTTAAGGGTGCAGGTCAAGCCCCTAAGGAAGCATATTCCCTCAAAGATCCTCACTGGAGGACTCCCATCCCTTACAAGATGCGTCAAGTGATTAAGATCCTTCAATACTTTAACGAGCGCTTCTCGCGCTCGTTCTCCGATATACCTTCTGCCGAGAAGGATGGGTCTCGTTGTACTGCAAGACGAGACCCGGAACGTCCAACATCAGTTGGAAACGAGGTTTTCAACTATGATGCGAAGGTGGATACCCTCTTTAACGTACTAGACAACTCGTTCGAACCCCTTTTACCTCATGGTGGCTCGAGAAGCTTTCTACAAGGAAACGCTTCTCCCCACTCAAATCCGTCAATGGATGTGGAGGAGGAGAAAAAATCGGGTTCGCCTCGTTTGACGAACCCGAATGAACATCGTGATTTGGATCACATACATTATTATTTGACATTGATCAAAAGCAATTCTGTCGCTGAGAGTTAGGGGGGCGGTTGAAAATGTTTCTCTTGACCAATTAAGAAATTGTGCGCAGGTTTTGACTGATCACGTGGCGAACGAAAGGACACATCAGTCCCTTCAAAACGAGCTGGTGATAGCTCGTCAGAAGATCTCTTCCTTCAAAGAAAGAGTGGATCATCTGGTTCAAAAGAACCAGATTCTGTTCCGAGACAATAAGCCTTTTGCTCGGAACCATCACGCTTTGGCGGATACTTTGGACCGTTGCGGTTTAATCCGGAATCGGAAGAAGCCTCGTATGCACGGGTGGGACGCAGACGCCCAACATAAAACTAGGATGCGTACGCAGCTCGATCGTGTACACATTGCCTTGGCGATGTAGTACGCGAAACGGACTAGTGATTTATTACTCTCTCTATTTGTCACTACGTTTTTTGGTAGGTTTACCGTACACAGTAGGACTAGTTCATTAATATTAAGTGAAAGTATGTTTGGTCTTCCATTTCTGTCAAAGTTACGTTAAGGTCGGTGCACCGCATCAGCGATAGAATCTTTTACGAGGACGGACCACAGCTTCTCTAGCCAGCAGGAAATCACCTGCTCACTCAGTTTTATTTTAGTGTTCAGTGCGACCGGCTCGCACTGCGGAGATATTAATCTCTTCGTTTTTAAAGTATTATCGCTCTCATTAATAATATTTTTACGATGTTGAGTCTTTCAGCATCGTTATCAAAATCGGTAATAGCATTATTGTTACGAATGAGTCCGTCCACTTCAATGTTATTTAAATCAACATTGGTATCCTTCGCATTGATTTTAGGGCTAATGCGTGATGAGCAAAAGCTAGAAGGTTCTTTGCTCGAGCGCGTCCCCCCCCTTGAATAAAAGTCACTCTCAAATAAGGTGCTATACGTGTGTGGTGTAAGCCGTTCACGTGAAACGGTGTATGCTTTGTCGAAGCATGCACTGAATTGTTGATGGCGAATTCTACCATCGCAAGAACTCGCACCAACTCTTAAAAGAGTGGACGTATCCGCTAAGTATCTCTTCGAAAATATGGTTTGCCCGCTCCGTCTGACATATGTTTCAGGATGGTCAGAAGTTGACATTTTAACTGTGTTCCAAGTGGTTTGATAGCAGTTTGTAAAAGTTCCGCCGTGAATCAAGGGTCTCGACCTGATACCAGTTCAAGGGGTAACTCATGGAGTCGAAATATCGTGTCAACAAAGGCACGAGCACAGCCTCTGGCTGTGATCGACTCCGGTACTGCAGCAAGATGTACTATTTTGCTAAAACGATCAGCAAAATAAAAAATACTAATGTTCGTATGTACGTCGTCGGGAACGCCGAAGGCGAAGTTCATGGATACAGACTGCCAAAACTATACCGTTGTAACGGAGCACGGGATAAAGCACTGGGCTTCGCCCGTTGACAAACTTCGCAAGCACCTATGTACTTGCGGACGAAATCATACTGGCGTGGCCAATATAAGTCGCGACTTATCGTGAGATAGGTCTTCTCACGTCCACGATGACCAATTATTGGTGCATCGCGGAACTCATACATGATTCATAAACGCAAATCATTATGAGCGGGGATGACGACACGAGGCGTGTCGTCAGCAATGGCTGCGTAATACAGTAACCCATTGCGTGTTGTGTATCGATCTGTTGAGGATCTATACAGTTTCGACAAACTTTTCAAGGATTTTTCGGATGGATTTGTAAGTTAATCCATCAACCCTTTTAGAGCCTTATCTTCTTGATAAGCTTTTCTAACGTCGTCGATTAATGTTGACGACAGAACACTTATTCTTGCAACAGTGGCCTTACGCTCACTGTTGATTTGCGCAGTCGGCTCAAATCGGGTCGGCATGAAAGGGCATCAGCGACGACGTTAAGTCGTCCTGGTTTATATTCTACGGAGAAGTTATATTCCGCGAAGAAAGAAAACCATCTCGCCATTCTTTGCGAGAGGTGTGGACTGTTTACGGCCGTGCGTAAAGACATACGGTCGGTATATACAATGAACGGTCTCTCCCAAGAGATAGACTCTAAACTTAGCTAATGCGTATTTCATGGCAAGGAGTTCCTTGTCATGTACTGGATAGTTGTGTTTAGCTGGTTGAAGCTGACGCGATTGATAAAGACGACGCGCTCTGCGCCGTCTGTGTCATATTGCATTTACGCACATCCGATTGCAACACCGCTGGCGTCACAGACCACATAAAGCGGTCATTCTTGGTCAGCAATCGCCAGGATTGGTGATTGCATCAAGCTTTGCTTAGTATTCTCGAAGTACCGCTAATAATTAGCGTTCCATGACCACTTTACATTTTTCTTCAACAAAGAAGAAATATGAACTGTCATTTCGGCATAATTGCGTGAGTACTTGTGCAGGTACGCCGCTTAACCGAGGAGCTTTCTAAAATCATATATATCGACTGCCACAGGCTAATCGGTGATCGCCTTGATCTTTTCTGGATCCGGGCATACATCTTGTTTACACACGATGCACCCAAGAAGTGGTATTTCGCTTGCAGCGAATATATGCTTCTTAAGGTTTGCATATAACTTGTGCTTACGCATAAGTGCAAGAACCTTTCGGACGATGTACTTCAACATCCGGCTATCCGTCCATGGCTCTGCTATGACCGAAGACGTCATCAAAATAGATCGGTGCAAAATCCCGCACCGATCTCAACAGATTGTTACACATTGTTTAATGTCGCAGGGGCAATACCAAGTCCATGTGGCATAACGAGCCACTCCGATAGCATAACGCTTGGGGTGGTTCCTGCTGTGAACGGAATATCTTACTCACGCATAAGGATCTGATAGAATCCGTCCATCAAATCCATTTAAGAAAATATAGTACTCTTTGACATACCTTCAATGATTACGTTTTTTGTGGTTTCGGCATTTGAGCCGGTACAGTTGCAGCGTTCAGTTTATTGAATGCATAGACTATCCGTCATTCTCTGGTTGCTTTACGCACACAAAAGCTTGGAAAAATATGTGGGGAAGTTGATTTTCTCATATTACCCGCTGCTAAGCGATCGGCGAAGAATTTGTCGATCGCTATTACTTGTTCACGAGCCAATGCCCATTGCTTCATGACACAGTACTTCGAACCTGGGATTTGGTCAATTTGTTGTCGAGTGCCTTTGTCCTTAGGCAACTCGCACGGTACTAATTAAAAAAAGACACCCTTAAATTCTATTAAATCATTATATAGGGGGTTTGTCTTCAAAGTCTCTCAGGGTTGGGACGTGTAACGTTCGATCCGAGCCTTCTCATCGACCGGTACTCAGTAGCTCATCGATAGACGAAGTGTCCTCTATCGATGAGCTGCTGAGTACCGGTTCATTCTCGGGAAATACTATTGGCGAACCAGTATCGGCCACGTAGTTGGCATCTGTGACAAGTACGCAGATCTGCTTGCTTTGCCACTACGCAGATCCCGCAAACCGTTTCGGTTATAGCGTTGGCAACTGAGTTATCTCCGAAGACAACTTCGGGGGTGCTATTAGATCAAGTGTGTAAGCGCCTAAACTTGGTCCATTGTAACCAAGACATTTATTGTCTCAGTTTTCTCTTGGAAATTATTTTCAATGGTACCTGGGACTTTTGACCATAGATTTCTGGGGACTTATTGCCACAGAAATTACCTGGGTGTTTCCTTCCCAGCTGCCTTTAGCTCTGGTCGCGCTACCGCAGCGAGATCCTCTACGATCGACTTTCCAGTCAATCTAAACTTATGCACTGCTTCGTATAGACAGGCGTTTCAACATTTCTTGGATGTTGCATTTCAAGCAAGCACCCTTGTTTCGTACCCCTGAACTTATTTGAGTGGTCGAGCTTCGACGCTGCCTGTGCTTGTGCACACCGTAGGGATCTAAATTCACAGTGTGTTGAGAATTCAAATGAAGTCTTGTGCAGTCATGCAAACGACCGACCCACAAGTGAGGCCATCGCACTCACCCGCAGGACATCCACACGCTTGTGGACGCTCCAAGACGTTCATCAGCTGGCCATATGATGAACAAAAGACAGGCATCATCACGGCTTGATACTACCACTATATATATGACTCGTACTTTCTGAGCCATGGTAATCCAAGGATGACATCACATTTGTCATCCAAATCTAATACGATGAAATCATCATCGTACTGTTTACCCTTTAACGTGTATTGGTTACCAACTACACGTTTATTTACTGTTACATATGCGCCTCTTGATAGGCGCTCTGTCATTCTTGTTAGAGGGATATCGCGCTCAACGAACTTGAGTCTGTGATTTTGTAGCGATTGGCATCTAATAAAATTACTCGACGCCCCACAATCGACAAGGGACTTAAATGGCAACCTTTTTGACGCTTTATTTTCAGGGTAATGAGGTTAACCTCATTCCCTAGGGCAATTAAAAACAATGTTTGCGTGTGAGGAGCAACTTTCGTCAAAAGGCCTGCATATTCTTTTGACGTTGCCGGATCAGAAGGGCACTCCGACCTACTGACCCCAACCGTTATTTCTTTCGAGGCGCCTTGCCGTTGCGATTTCGCAACAACGTCGGATCCGCGTCCTCCGCTGTTCCTAGCGAGAGGTTGTTCTTTTCGCTCAGATTTTAAGGCACTGGCCGTACTCATAGGCGAGTGGCCCGTTTTCTTACAACGATTACATTTTTGTAATCGTTTGAAACTTGAAGAGCGAGGTTTCTCGCTCTCTACATACGAGTGATCCATGGGTCTGGACATCCGTTTTCTTGTCGCCTCGGTGGACGATATGCACTCGAGTGGACGGAAGCCTGCTTCAGGCTGAAGTTCTCCTGGTCTACTATAGAGATCGCTTGATCGAGCGACTCTAATTCTAGGTCTTGACAAGTCCATCTACAAGACATTTAACAAACACAGTTTCCTGTATTTGATCGTCAATTGAATGACTAACGATACAATTGATTAGGTATCGTGTATGTTGGGCAAAACCGTGAATGTTACGCTTGCCCTGCTTCAAATCTAGGAGCTCGGCTCGAGCCCTGAAATTCGGCACGTGGCGGCTCAAATGTTTGGTTGAGTCGGGTCTTAAAAAACTCATAGGAATCGAAGCTAATGGGTTGTGAAGCTTGAGCCCGAAGTTCCAAGATCTGACACGCGCGGCAAAGTTGGACATGCCAAAACCATCTTAAAAAGGAGTAGCCTTCGACTGCCTTAAAACTAGAAATTTCAATCTGTGAGCTATAGGTCGACGCGGAAGCGTTGGTTCATTAGCAGCATTTACATGCTGCTGTATCAACAGTTCCAACTGTTATGCACCCTGTTCTCTCAGCACACCCGCGTGTGCAGAGCCTTGCTGGTAAAGCAATGCTACTTTCTCTCGGGCCGCGTCGAATTCTTGTTGTATGACCTCGGGTATTGTAGCATGCTGTTCATCTCCTACCAGAATGTACAGCATAATTCCAACGGCTGGCCCGCCTACGACCGACTCATTCGATAAATCGCTCTCCATTCAAGGTCACTAATATGAGTAAACCTTTCACGCGTTGCGTGATAACCTTTTTGCGGGGCTGAAAAGCTCCCTCCTTCTTCATCTAACATGTCCATCTTTAATGGAAAGTGCGGAGGTTGTATCGGAGCTACCTCGCTCCTAAAGACAGAGGAAGACTTTCAGACTCAGAGAGTCACTTAGTTCTATTGAACTAATGGGTTTAACAACTTAGGGAGTCGTACAAGCTATAAAAGCTTAATGAATCCTAGTTCGAGGGATTCAGGGGTTCGTAGAACCAAGTGGCAACTAGTGCCCACGGGGATATACCTTAGAAAGGCTTCTATCTCTTAGAGATCAATGCGCAAGCCTAAGAAAGGCACTTAACGCTTAAAGATCAAAAGTGGGAACTGAACTTTATTTAATTATTTAAATCTAAAAACCTTACCCTAGCTAATCAAAATAGATTTTGGCCGCCAGATTTATATGTGGCGGCGACCACAATTAATACCCATAATAAATGGAATTTAAGTAACTAACTATTTTAAAAATAGATAAAAGGGTATTTTACCCATAAAGTAAATGTACCACAACAACAGTTTTCCAACCGATGTGTGCCCCATTACATAGGTCGTTGAACGGACTACGAAGTGCAACCAGGTGTAACGGTCAATCTTCACTAGGGCTGATCAGTACTAGTTTACGTTACACAGATTACAGTGTAGGTTAGGTGCCTCGAATCATCATATTGCTGGACTCAACGCAAAAGATCCTAAAACAACTTCAGCTTCTCCTTTTGCATTTAAAGCTTCACGTTCACAAGGGTACAGAGGAAGATTTCTAAGTAGCTAAGGGGCTTTAGCTACCAAATGTAACGGGGCACTGCGACTTGTACTGTTTCAGTACAAGTCCACTTCACACTGCTTCAGATGTGAGTGGTGCCTCTCGTTAGGTGACGTACACTGTACG
>NC_090613.1:7334917-7361687 GCF_004359215.1 Bremia lactucae
AGGTGCAGAGACGCATAATTAATGTGTGTCTGGAGCAACTTTAGTCAAGAGATTTGCAAATTCTCTTGAGGTTGCTGGATCAATAGGGCGTTGCACCCCTACTGACCCGGACCGTTTTTTGGCGGTCCGCCTCGCTGTTGCAGTCTCGCAACAACGTCGGACCTGCGACCGTTGCCCTTTTTGGCATACGGTTCAAAATTACGTCAGTACCTTTCGGTGCTGGGCGTGGTCATGAGCTTAGTGTCCTAATTTTTGGCAGCGATGGCATTTCTGCCATCGCTTATTGCTCAAAAAGCGAGGTCTCTCGCTTTCGACGTAAGAGAGGTCCATATGTTCTAGACCTCCTAACTCGTGTCGTCTTGGAGGACGATACGATGACGAATTATCTTGAGCCTGTCTCAAGCTAAGATCCTCCTGTTCTACAACGGATATTGCTTCTTCAAGCGTATTCAGTTCCAAGCGGAACAGGTGAGTCTTTACGGGACCATCCGTAAGACCTTGCATGAACACCGTAATCAACGTGTGTTCATGAACTGGGTTATTTGTTAAACAACTCGCAAAGAGTCGTATATGCTGGGCATATGCGTGAACATCACGCTTGCCTTGCTTGAATTTCAGAAGCTCTGAACGAGCTCTGTATCAGCCCTTGGTGGTTCAAACGTCTGTTTGAGTCGGGTTTTAAAAGCCTCTAGTGACCCAAAGATGTATGGGTCGCGCAACTTAAAGCCCAATGCCCAAGTTTTAGCACGACCTGCCAAATTTGATTGAGCGAATGCGACTTGCATTTGCTCGTCGACGATTTGACGTGCCCTTATGGCATCGTACAACTCGACAAACCATCTCAAGAGGGAGTCTTCTTCGACTCCCCTATCCTTAGAGATGTCAATCTTTAAAGTTTCGGGCCGACGCGTTTGCGTCATCCCTGGTACAGGGGTCTGTACCTTTTGTAACCTCAACAGTTCCGCCTGTTGAGAGCCTTGCTGATTCAGCAAGGCTACCTTCTCCTTCATCTCGTCAAGTTTATATTGTATGAACTTGGCGATGGCTGAATGGAGGGCGTCTCTGTCCAAACCGGACAGCATTGCCAAGATGGCATCGTTATCTACGGTCGAACTCATTCGTTCGACCGCACCCCTTTCCATGTCACTTAGAAAGGAGTAGCTTTCACACGAAACGTGATGCGTATTCCCACTATCATCTAACATCTCCATGTTAGATGAGGAAATGTGGTCCTATTAATATAATTAAGTATCTCTTCTTTCTATCTGTTAACGCTAACTTAATCATTAACTAGTACTAAACTTGCAATTGAAATCTTATCTTACCTGTCTCTCTCTTTTGTTTACATCTACAGTTGATTAGTCTGCGGGATAAATAGATATAATAATCTATACCTATTTATGGATAAGAATTCTGAATATTACTATATAAAGTAATATCCTTTAAATATTATCTACCTTTTAGATAATATATTAATTAACAACCTTTAAGTGTTAGTTTTATGTAACGATACACCCCGTTACAATTCTCGTAAAAAAATTATGCCTAGCAAAAATTAAGACCTATTTCATCGTAGTGCATCTTGAAACAGTCGCGGCTTTTCGAATTTGCGTTGTTGAAGTTCTAAAGGATATTCAGAAGTCGTTTCAATGTCACAGAAAAGGCTGTCTTCTAGACGTAAAAGTATTGTAAGCGTGCATGTATATCAGTTATCGAACACAATTTTGTACTGATAGGCCCTCCATGATATTTAGACAACAGTTTAACAGATTAGATCAACGGGCCATTTTTATTTTTTGGAGTACTTAAAGGTATGCGAAAATGCTTCTCGAATTTCAATTAGGCCAGCAGCTCGACGAATTAACGGTTTTGTAACGACGGGACAAGCATGAAGAGGCCCTACAAATTGAGAACTTTGGCTAAAGGATGACCTTGTTCGAATGTGAGCGCTTTTGTGAAGAAGTTTAAGCTTTTCTTACCGGAATACTTGGGGCCGCATAGAATATCTAAAAACTATCTTGCAGTTGTGGTGGGACGGGCATTCAAATTGTTAATCATTTCAGCATGATAAATTAGGATTATCCACGTAATTTAGCTCATATTAAAGTGAAGCATGAATACTATTATTTCCTTAAGCTGTCACTATATGCCGCAGACCATTTGTGCAAGCACTACTAGCGTCCATGATAGTGCATTCAGCAGATGGATCGCAGGAAAAGCCATGCGAACTAATCGTTTAAATTTCTCAGAACCTATGGCAGATATCCAAGTTGCAGTCTATTCAATGAGGAAACTGGCCGTTTTTCGATTTGCCTTTTCGCGGAGTAATCGAGCGGCCACTTCGTTGCAAGCGCACACAAATTAACGAGCGGTTTACTGTAGCCGCTTGTATTGCTTCCATGTAAGCCACTTCAATATGCCTTGTTTCCGCGTCGACACCGAAATAATTACCAATCTAGTTACGGTGTAATTTCTCGTAAAAACGCTCTTCGTGCGCAATTGCTTGTACGCCACAGCTTCCAAATTAATGCGCACGTATGTAATTTAGTTGGGCATATAAAAAAGTGCTTGACGATGTGAAAAACTAGCACGATGAACAAAAACAGCTGATCGTTTGTAAGAAACGACAGTACGTGACACAACTTGGTCGATGGATATTTTTGTCCGGTTACGATTGTACGAGCGTCCTGTTATATTTTGCTATAAAGTATTTAACCAATCATAATCTCCCATTCTAAACATAAAGCGTGAGTTTATGACTAGGATCCCACTTTCCATCCGTCAGCGAAACAATTTTAGCATATCGGAAGCCGTAAAATTCGGCGTCCCTTCCTCAAAGGCACAACGCCGCAGATATTCCATAACACAGACGAAGTCAGCAGCTTTAGTCTACAGCTCACCACACAATCAAACCAGCTACAACCAAATCACTCCACGGGCACCTTCCCTGTTCAGAGTGATTTAATAATGCACACGGCCCAGGCTCTCGCATCAATCCGACGATCTCGCACAAACGACGTCGAGAGTAGCACCTCCCGCGTGCGAAAGTATCCGAGCGAGCACTCTTCACTGCTTCATGGTAACGGCCACAGTGGCAGCAACGGCCACGAAAACAGTTCGAGCTTCCAAACGTGCCCCGGTGTCACTTCAGGTGACGTGAAGGAGGAGCCGCTCACGCTCAAGGAGGATGCATGGGCCATTTACGAAATGATTAAGCAGCAGCCACTGAATCTTCTTCTTCTTTCGGCCCCAATGGCTATTTGGGCCTCGCTTGGTGGCTGGCGTGACCTTTGGGTATTTGTCTTTAATTTCCTTGTTATGATCCCGCTTGCCAACCTTCTTGGCGAGGCCACTGAGTCACTAGCTTTCCACACGGGGGATACCGTCGGTGGGCTGGTTAATGCTACGTTTGGTAATGCAGTCGAGGTTATCGTTGCTATCTTTGCACTTAAAGCTGGAGAGATTAATGTTGTGCAGAGCTCGTTGATCGGCTCTGTGTTGTCCAATTTACTACTCGTACTGGGGTGCGCCTTCATTGCTGGCGGTTTGCGGAATAAGGAAAGCTCGTTCAACGCTGTGGGCGCTAGCGCGAATTCTTCACTGCTCATGTTGGCAAGCTTCGCCATGCTACTACCCAGCTACATTTTCTATTTTTCTGACAACGATTCGGAGGAAACGCGTGTGGCCAACACGCTTACTCTGTCACGCATCGCAGCTGCTTTCCTGCTTTTCATGTACCTCCAATTGCTATTCTTTCAACTGAAGACGCATGCCGACTTCTTTGTCGACGTGCAGGACGATTCTGAAGAGACTGTGGCTCTTTCCATGCGCGCAAGTGCTACAGTGCTTTTGCTGGCTACTCTACTTGTCTCTATGTTCTCTGAATTCTTAGTGAATTCTATTGATGGCTTTGCTTCTGAAATGCATTTAAGCAAGTCTTTCATTGGCATTATCTTATTGCCGGTCGTTGGTAACGCTGTGGAGCACGTTACAGCCGTAAGGGTGGCACTAAATAACAAGATGGAATTGGCTATGGGCGTCGCAGTAGGCTCGGCTACCCAGGTATCCCTCTTTGTCGTGCCTGTTGTCGTGCTTTCAGGATGGTTCATGGACCGCGACATGTCATTGGCGTTCCCACAATTCGAAATTCTCATCTATCTTATGTCGATCATTATTGTGTACGCTATCATTGCAGATGGCAAGTCAAATTGGCTTGAGGGCTCTATGCTGCTCACTGCGTACGCGCTAGTGGCTACTGCACTCGTCTGGGTTGAAGTACCCACAGCAGAGTAATAGCGATCGAAGTTTCTATTTTTCTTGTTTTTATTATTATAGCATCTACGTCTGTAATTAACAACGAAATATTACACTTATGCTTAATACGTTTCATGACGTTTTCGATTTAGTGCGCCAATCGTTACGGAAAAGGACGCTCGTAAAACACGAGACAAGTTTCTTAAGTGTTAGGTGCTTAGAAAACGTTTCAGATTTGAGATCTTTGGATCGCGATCTCGATCTCGATCCTTTCTATAGAACCACAAACAGCGAAACTGCTCGCGATTTTATTTCTAGATTTTGTGCAGGACATTGACCAATGTATGCAGTTACTAGAAAGTCGTTGATATAGCAGTCTGGTCACACAAAAACCCATTCTATCGAAAGCCCGCGTAATTTTTTATATGCCGCTTCACAGCCCCTATCGCAAGGAAATCTTAAGTGAGATAACGGTTTAGGGTTATTACCCGCAAATGATATACGGAAACCCTATTATGACTGACACAAACGCGCAAGACATGCTACTCGAACCGATATTTTGATCAAGTACCTAAAAGACATTTTCTTGAACTGAATGTTAAAGAAGATGAATAAAAGGGACCTGAAATTGGAGCTTTTATTTGCAACTAATTTCGACGTGTCAAACTTAAAAGCCGAAAGATCGACAAATCGCACACCACTAAACAGCATGCAGTGCAAGTATATATTAAAATTCTTAAAAGCAACATAACATGTAATTTCTTGCAACTTCGAAGCAAAGTCTATTTGCTCTAAATTTAATTCTCTTTATCTTCTCTTTGATTCCTACAGAAATAACTGCTCCGAGCATAGTCGTGTTTTAAGATAGAAAAGCGGGATTAGCACTCGATGTCGCAAAGCTACCTCGCTCCTTAAGTCAGAGGAAGACTTTAATACTCAGAGAGTCTTTTAGTTCTACAGAACTAATGAATTTACCAACTCAGAGATTCGTACAAGTTATTAAAGCTTAATGAATCCTAGTTCAAGGAAGTCAGGGGTTCGTAGAAACAAGCGACAACTAGTGCTTAAGAGTACATACCTTAGATAGTCTCCTATCTCTTACAGATCAGTGCGCAAGCCTTAGGAAGGCACTTAAAGCCTTAAGATTAAAAGGGGAACTGCACTTTGTTTATTATTTAATCGAAAATCTTACCCTAGCTAATTTAAAAATAGTTTCGGCCACCAGATTTATATCTGGCGGCGACCACATTTGTTACATATAATAATTGGGATTCAAGTAATTAGTACTATTGAGAATAGGATAAAAGGGTATTTTACCCCTAAAGTAAATGTAGTACAACAACGGTTCTCCAACCGTTGTGTGCCCCATCACACCCCCTGTTAGACTGTTGACACCGATTGACAACGTTCGCTTCATTTCCTCTTTGAGGTTGGAACCTAAACAGCTAACCGTTCGGTTGTGTTTTTCTTTCCATTGCCCCATGACAATCTAGCGTGAGTCACAGACTCTTAGCACCTTCCTCGAAGATGATGGAATGGTGGACTTAAAAAGCCACTCTCTATCAGAAGGATGCGGAGAAAGACTTCGTTCTCACATACCTTCTCCTCCCGATGAACGTCGGCACGCCCCGTATCCGTCCCCAGAACATAGTGCCGCTGATGGCTTAATTGCACTGAGCAGGACAAAGGACCCTGAGTCCAACAACCTTACGAATCCGCTTGATAAAGAGCAAGATCGGGCAATCCTCATAGAGGAACAAGTTCGTCTTCGAGCTGCCGAGAAAACGAAAGCTAAAGCTCATAGTGAATATAGATTCACGCCGATTAGTGTGGACGAGCGTCTCAAGAGATCGCGGGTCACAGCTTGGCCATCTGGTACTCCGATGACACCGGAGTAGATCGCTGCTCGCGACGCTCATCAAGAGCGATACCTTACGCCAATAAAAATGACGCGAATCCAGTATCTGACGCGTTTACGGGATCGAGCCCGTGGGGCTTCGGTAACCTCCATGAGGGAAATTCCGATCGTTTTGTTTCGAAACGAAACAAGAAGTCTCATCTGAGAACTGGGCCCACCGGGCTCGCCGCCTCCGTAATTTTTGGAATACAAGCAGATGCCAAAAGCAGAAGCTGTGTTAATTCTTATTTGGTCGGAGACCGAGTTTTATTAAACGCTAAAAATTTACGTACTAACTTGGTTTCCACGGTCTTCAAAACCAAATAGCGCCCGCGCTTTATTGGACCATTTACGGTCGTGGCCAAGAAGGGCCTAGCTTACACGTCAAACCTTCCTAGCAAGCTGCGTACACACCCAGTGTTCTACGTTGGTTTGCTTAAGCCATATTGGGACCCTTCTCAGGTGGACTTAAAAGCGCTTGCGCGGAGACAGGCGGTCGTGCCGCGGATTGCTGCATCCTCACCAGGATGTCCAGCTGGCCTCCAAACGAGGTTGCTGACGCTCCAGCAGAGAAAGACGATCCTGAACCGCCTTAAAGGAGCTCTCAATCCGAGCAAGGACCTCACGAAGAAGTTGCACCTCGTGCTTTATAGCATCATATGCTTCCGCCGAGATTTCGGACCCCTCCTGCGCTGCTTCATGCGCCGGGGAACCTTCAGTTTCACGTGGATAAACTTTTAGAAGCAACGTCGTGTAATGGCCAACTCCAGTATTTGGTGAAGTGGCTAGGGTACCCTTTTCTGAAAACGCTTGGGAGTTTGAGGTACCTCTTCGGCAAGATTGCCCGTACGCCGTTGACGTTTTTGAGCGCCAAGCTCAGGATCAACTCGCGTCAAAGACGCTTCCCACCACTAGACGCGGGATTAGGTGGATCTAAAGCCTCAGTGCGGCTTTGATCCATGGTTGTGGAGTTATCCGAAGCAATAAAATATCGGCTAGACCTTTCTTCGTTTTGGGGCATAAACGCCGAACGTAACTGGCCTTTAGCCTTAATCTTGGCAAAATCGAAGCGAAGCTTCGATTCCATACGAACATCCGCCACATCCGCAGACTCTTTGATTCTTTTTTGTTTATCTTGTCTATCAGCCTTCGTATCCCTTACGTGCTGTACCTTCAGGAACAATGGAATCCGGCACAGCCGCTAAGTGAGCCATTTTACTTAACCGGTCAACAAAAACCACTATGCCGGAGTTACCGGCCAAATCCTTTGATAGGCCGAGGACAAAATCCATACTAATGGTATTACAACACCCGATGAGTACGGGCAGGCTTGCCAGTGGCGCAGCAGCATGAGCCAAGGGTTTAACTCGCTGGCAAGTTTCGCATGTGCGAACGAATGTGCTGACCCATTTATAAAGTTTGGGCCACCAATAAATATGGTATACATAGCCTAGGTATTTTCTCTACCGAGATGAACACCAAGGACAGTATTTTTGTTACTCATAGAGAATTTGCTACTTTAAAAACCATCAGCATGCGGAACCCACACGCGCGGAGGATCCGCAGCGCCCGTGCAATAAAGCAACAAGTCGTTATCAATAGAAAATTGGTATAACCTTGCACGCAAACGTGCCGACAATTTTAAAACCCGATTCAGAGTTCTTTAAAGCTCGTAGCAGAGCTGCGCATTGTTCATCTTTGGCGTAAGCGGAACGGATTAATTCAGTGATAGGCGACATGATAGTCGGTAAATGAAATGAGAGAGCTCATAATCCGGCCTGCGTAATAGTGCATCGGCCAAAGCATTCTGCTTGCCAGACTTATAATTCACCTTGAAGTTGTATCCTGCGAAAAAGGATAGCCATCGGGCTATTCTCTGTGAGAGATGGGGCGACTTAGTCGCCGTGCGTAGTGACGCCTGATCTGTATATATCACAAACGGCTTATAGCCGAGCAGATGAACTCTGAATATGACGAGAGCATACTTCATAGCAAGTAACTCTTTGTCATGAACTGGGTAGTTCTTTTTCGTAGCTTTAAGCTGTCTAGACTTGAACGCAGTAACACGTTCACGCCCATCAATATCTGTTTGTCACAGAGCATGCCAATGGCAAAATCCGAAGCGTCACAGACGACACTGAAAGGCCAATTTGGATTTGGCAATGCCAGGATCGGGGCATGAAAAATACTATTCTTAACTGCTCGAAAAGCATTATGTTCAATGCTAGTCCGGCACCATTCTGTATCCTTTTTAAGGAGATTCGATAATGGCCTAGGCATATACGCGTGATTTTCGCTATATTTGTGTAAATAATTGGCGAAAACTAATCACTTACCCAAATCCATTTGTTTTTTAGGTACCGGCCAATCTACTATCGCTCTAACCTTAGCGAGACCCGCTCTAAGTCCTCGCTTCCCAATGAAGCACCTTAAAAAGGATTCTTTTGGGCCAAAAATGCATTTAGATGCATTGGCATGCAAATTATCTGTGCCCATACACTTGAGCACTGCTCGCAAATGGTCTAAATGGTTTTCCGTATCCGACCGACCCCGCTCCGCACGACTGTGGACAAAAATGTCACCAAAATAAGTCTGTGCATAATCTCGATGAGGGCGGAACAGTTGCGTCACTATAGGAATAAATGTTGCCGCGGCGTTGAAAAGCCCTTTTGGCATAAGCAGTCATAGCATACCGCTTGGCGTGCTAACCGCTATCAGCGGGATATCGCTAGCTCGCATAAGCAGTTGGTAATAACCATCGACTAAATGAAGTGCGCCACCATATTGTTCTGAAGAACATACTTTCTAGTAATGGGAGTTTGTGCAGGTATAGTGGCAGCATTAAGCTTATTATGAGCATGTACAATGCGCTATTCACCATTTGGCGTTTTTACACAAATGGGCGGTGTCGAATGGGGAGATTTCCTCTCTTTTACCATTCCACTCCCGTGCTTAGCACGGAAGAAATCATCAATGACGTCACATTTTTCCCTTGGTAAAGGCCACTGTCGTGTGACACAGTATTTGATTCCCGAAACCAAGTCAATTTGATGACGGACGCCGCCTCTATCCGGAGGTAAAACAGATTGTGGATTAGCACATACCTGATCTTGGAATTCCTTTATCAAGGAATAAAAAAAAATCCGTATGATCTTCAAGGATCGATGACCCACTCCGCGCAATTAGTGCAGCTTTTGTGTCATCCAGGACAGCTTCGTCCAGAATTGACGATGAGCTTAACTCAATCATAGGTCGAATGACCACCATATTAGATAAGTCGCCAGTCTTTAAGGCTCGGCCGCACTCATCAATCGACGTTTCGTCTAGCTCTAAAATAGTTGAGACAATACGCCTCTTAGAGGCCGGGACATTCACGACGCGATTTTCCAGCCTGTATGGGTTCTGTAGCAGACATGGTTTAAAATTCGACATCCGATAAGGAGTTAGGTAACTCAACATCCTTATCCAGAGAACGTCTGCGTGCCACTTCACGTGTATCAGAAGCGTTTGGCCCAAAATATTCTGGCAAACCGCCAATAGCGTCACTAGTGACACTCAGTATGGTGCCACCTCGGCTGACCACACTCGGTGGACTTAGACGTGCCTCCCCACGAATCTCTATGATATTGCACCGTTGAGGTCCTGGCGAACTGCCAAGTGTCACTACTGACACTCAGTATGGTGCCACCTCGGCCGACCACACTCGGTGGACTTAGGCGTGCCACTCAACGTATATCAGGGATATGACACCCTGATGGCTCGGCTCTAGGCCAACGATGCTTTCAGAATTTAGTGAATTGTTATTACAACGAGTGTCACTCGACGGAGTACGTGCCGTTCTTTCCCTTCTTTTGAGTCGGACCCAGAATTAATGTTTTAAACATTGGAGCTTATCACTCAGACATTTCAATGTCTAGACTTCTGACAGACTCAGTCAATGCTCCGCGCCAATAGTGCAAATGTTGCCTAGCAAAGGTGGGTTCAAGACTCTTCAAAACTTTGCTAGGAACATTGCGCCTAAGGTCTTAGACCTCCAATCGATCCATGGTTCATGGTATTCTAACCACGCCATACCAAGGATGAGATCATATCTCGAATCCAAATCAAGGACGAGACAGCGTTTTATACTGTCAAAGTCCAGAAACTTTATGCCTAATGTTCAATGGAACCTTAGGAACAGTGACACGGGTCCCAGTAGCTAGACGGACAGTGATTGTATCGTTTGCACGAGCTTTGAGCGCCTTAACGTATTGTTGACTTCCTTCAAGGCAAAGACGTCGAGCATAATTGCAAGACGCTCTTGAGTCAATTAAGATTGACCACGGTTTATCAAAGCCCTTCACAGTCGCTTGAACGACTTACAAGCCAGGCTTGTACTCATGCTCCGTGCCATTACGCACCGAGCTAATTGGGGCTTGGTCCTGTTTACTCTCACCTCTTAGAGGTTCAACAGAGCCTAGGTCTTCCCCAGTAGGGCGCCCCGCACCTACTGGATATCGACGTTTTCCCGCACCGTACCAAATGTCTGGTGTAGGTCGGAGTTGGTGCTCTATCGAACTTTACGCGTATTTCTTAGGGAATAGGCCGGACGTAAATGCTTCGTGCTTCCGCACATATAACATCTACGGATGTTCCTATACTGTTCCACAGCTTGAAAAGCCTCTTCTTCTTCCTCAACGAGGCTTAGATCCATGTGTTCGGTCTATTAGGCGGTACCCATGTGCTCGAAGAGCTTGTTCGGTAAACAGGCGTGGTGACGCGAGCAGACTTAAAGTCGAACTCAGTGCGTAGCCCTATGGAAAATGTCTCTACGAAAGTGCAGGATGAAATCGGAATAATTCCATCCGGGCACGCCCTCATTGAGTCCCCACATAAATATTGTTACGACAGTTGCTTGTTGCACCGGGTCTTGATGCATATATGCGACGAGTTCTCAACTCCAGGACATAGTCCCCCAAGGGTTCGTTTACCCTGTCGAGTCGCTAGGAGCCGTGCTCGCATGCGAAAATCCTGATCAGGTGGTGCAAACATGCTGGCCATTTGCTGTTTTAGCGAATCCCATGAGGGAAAAGCGACTCAGAGAGTCTCTTAGTTCTACAGAACCAATGGGTTTAACAATTCAGGGTGTCGTACAAGCAATTAAAGCTTAATGAATCCTTCGTAGAACCAAGGTGCAACTAGTGCCCAAGCGTATACTCTTAAAGATCAATGCGCAAGCCTTAGGAAGGCACTTAACGCTTTAAGACCAAAAGGGGAACTGCACTTTGTTTATATTTTAATCGAAAATCTTACCCTAGCAAATTTAAAAAAGATTTCGGCCGCCAGATTTATATATGGCGGCCACCTCATTTGTTACATATAATAAATGGGATTTCAGTAATTAGCTAATACAAAATAGGATAAAAGGGTATTTATCTATAGAGAAAATGTACCACAACAACGGTTCTCCAACCGATGTGTGCCCCATTACACTCGATGTCATGAGGGTTTGCAACAGCCGTTTCCGAAATACCACAAAAAATTCACAATATTTTTTATGTGAATTACAGGCTTTTCGCAATCGCAGAAAATGTGGAGAACATGAATGTTCTTTACTTTGACCATTGTTGTTATTTAATCAAATAGATTTCAAAACATAGTTTCGGTGCTTCATCCCGTATTAGGATAGGGTTGCGCTACCACTACAGAAATTGTAAAGGCTTAAAACCATAATAATTTTAGAAGATTGCTATATTCACACCCTTTTCCGTAAATTCACACACTTGAATTTGCAGGGCGAGGGAGGTCGGTCACGTAACAGAGGGCTAATTATAGCGTAATACGTTGCTCTTCTGTATGTAAGAGCTATGATTGGTCGCATGGGATATTGGCAGGGGTTAAACAAGGGGTTAAACAACATCATTCCTGAGGTCAAGGCCGAGCAGCCATCTGCATACCAGTACTGACCACTTTCCGCTTACTACGACGTTTCTATTATATAACAATAAAACCACCCTTTCGACACCAGTATCATGTCTTCTTCTCCCGCGCCATTCACGTCTGCTTTGTCATTACTTGCGTCATCCTCATCCACACCATGACCACACAATTACATGCTTCCTCCCCAGAGGTTGCGCTTTCCGGCCGGGAGCAGCTTGAGGATGCTGTGCATTTTTTCGCACGTGTCAAGGCAATGCTGTTTAAAAAAAATGAATTACAGGAAAGCGGATATACCTTCAATGTGATCGAGGTGCCGTAAATGCGCAAAAGCTGGGGGGATTACGGCAGCGTCAGACCAGCTCACGCCAGATCGATTGCCCTTTGCTCTTGAGTGGGAATTTCTTCAAAAAGCGTGGTAAATCAAACTGTTGGAAACTCTTTCAGGTATTTGTACTTATGAACGCGTGTGAATTAACTGCAGACATTCCTCTACCATTTATAGGCGTTCTTGAATGCGAAATAAATTGGCGGCTTGTTGGCTTCGACTCGCCAGGTGCAGAGCTGTCACGTTTTGTTCCGCGTCGAGCGTTCTTGCTGCCGGATAGGCCGCTGTATCTTCCGTCGCATCATGATTATGCCCACCATCCTCAATCGTCAGAGTGAAACTGCAATCAGCTGCATTCCGACGAAGTGTTGCCTGAAATGGACAGTCGGTGCGGGAGGTACTGGTGTTTCGTTGTTGGTGCTCCTTTACCCTATGCACTCCAGTGAATCACGACGTGCTTGACAGTGTTGCCGTTTTGTTTCCCACGGTTCGAGAGCGTCCTATCTTGATAGCGTACTTCTCCGATTTTGCATGGGCTGTGAGATCCTCCAAGGCTTTCTCAAATAAGACGTAATATGCTTCAGTGGGTGGCGCTTAGACATTTTTGTAAAAGTCGCGTGGTGTCGCCCTGGACAAGGCAATGGTTGGAAATGGAAGGTCAGTTTTGGTCGCGGTCACGTCGTTTTTTTCTGCTGTGAGTTTTGGATCTGAGTCATCTGGTTTGTAAGAAATGGGGGGGGGTGCAGATAACACTGGCCTTAAAGAAAAGATATCAACTTCCGCCTCTCGAGACAATTTTTGTCATGTCACTACAAGATTTAGTAGTTAAGTACCATGTGCTTAGCCAATATATACATTCGCATTCACTGTGGCGGATGCGTTTGTGAGAGCTCTAAATGCGGACTCAAAGCAAACCCAACGTGCGCTTTCCCCAAGTTGCATGTTCTACATCCTGCAGCCCCTTGCGCTGCTCTTGTGTGAAGCCATTGCGCAAAACGCTGTGTACGCACACTTCTTCACGCCTGCCGACGACGACAACCAGAAACGGCTCCCTGGCGCATATGACACGCTCAACGGTGCTTTCTATCTCAATTGACCATGTATTAAAGTGTTTGTATCAACTGCATTCTTCTTTGCGTGTTGCCGCTAGGTATAGAAGCGATGGTTGTATGTCCCCCATATTCACACAGGAACGGATCTTGTGATCGCAGATGCGTGCGGATCTTGCTGCTAGAGAAAAGAGAAATTTGCCATCAAGACGTGACGGCAGTCGGCCACTGAAAGGTGGTCTTGAAATACCGGACATCTTAGCAAATTTGACCTAGTGACGTTGCGCAAGTATACCGCGATTTAAGCGCGTTTCTGGAGAATGAGCTTGCGTTTCATCAACATCGATGCCACAATACGCCATGTGCGAATTCATTGAATGCCTTTTCCATGGCTTCGCGAGGACTATTTTTGATTGAAACAATTCCGATTGGTGGCTGTAGCAATTTGAATTGAGCATTGACATCAGATTCCCATCGTGATTTGAATCCATTATATGCTTAAGCGCTGTTTTTATTGCGTGACTCGATGAAATGCTGGGTGGTAGGGAGGAAGGAAGTAGGGGGTTGTAGGTAGGTGCTACATAAAGCTGCCACGCACTACTAGCACACACCTTCTGAGCACATGAGGAAGCGTTGAACCGTCTTCTCTCACGTACGGTGAGGTAGTTGGCGGGCGCCTAAGCGACATCACCCAACAAACTAAGAGCCTTAGTACAAGTGACGTCGCGGAAGTGGTACTAAAGTAGTTTTCAGACTGATTTGTATTTAATCGTATCAATTATAAAACCTTTTCTAACCACTCCTAAATTTCATCTCTGTAAATATTCACTGATATGTATTGCGAGCGTATCGTTCTAAATGGCTTGTATCTTGGATGACGTTAGCCGTCATCCCCGTTAATATGAAAGCCCATAGGTGCATCACTTTCACAAGGGTGGATCTTATTACTTCACTTAGGAAATTGACCATCCCCGATAGTTTACAAAGTGTACTTAACGGGGACTGTGTAACATTGGGCAACTTTAGCCCGTTACACCTTCTCCTTGACAATGAGCTGCTTTACGCGCCGTTTTAGTCCTCTCCGTTTCTAGCGACCTATGTGCACTCACACGGCGCAAACTATGCCACCTAAGAGTGGCAAAGATGATGGATCGTCTGCAAGACGACCTCACAACCTTGCACAAAGCGTACGCGCTGCGTTACCACGCCGCCGTCGCTCGGTGCCACTACAACACCGACAGCTATTGCTGCTGCCGCGCTGATAACTGGGCTGAATGATCTATCCCAGTTTTCACAGTGAGGATGTAGATCCGTCACTCATTGTTGACTACAATGAGTCAACACCGCTACCATCACCTCATAGTAGTGGTGAGTACAGCGAGCTAATGAGAAAGAATGATGGCGCTCGATTTCCCATTCAAACTTCACTCGTTGCTGCTAACATGGAGACGCCGAACGTTGCGAAGGCTGCCTGACGTCAACAAAGCAACTGTCTTGTCGTCTGCGCTAGCTAGCGCAGCGACCATTCGTGAGAGCGCTGCCCTTAAAGGCGCAGACGACAACACCTGTCGTTCAGACCATCATTCACAATGTGTTGATGCAGAAGAGCCTGAGCGTAAAGCTCCACCGACGGCACGTGAACTTGTCTAGTCGGTGTCAAAAGCCAGTCGAATTGAAAGCAGCTATGTGACTGGTGGCATATTACCAATGCCGCCCCCATCAGAATGGCCTTATTCGGATGAACGAGTGCGTCGCTCCTAGAGCGCGCTACATCTAGATGCACATAAATATTATGGCATCTATAATTCGTGGAAGACTCAGATGAAATCACTTGGTCGTGTTTCCCCGATCACAGTCGTGTTGCATTCAAATGAATTAACCGACCAACACGAAGCGAAATTCCTGCGCCGCTTTCAGCCACATTCGATGTGGCGAAAAAAAAGAAATAACGGTCGCAGCGACTTAACTCGCTCGTTTGCGTGTGCGAGAATTGTGGGCGGCACTATAACCCCTGTTACTTCTCATCACGCCTCTCCTGCTAGTCTTTTTGGAACAAGCGGAGCGACAACTGATGCTCCTTCTCATAGGCAGACACCAGGCCCGGTACGTCCACGCGCAGCACGTCGACCGGCACCCAAGAGTTTAAACGCTTTGGGTATCCTCTCCACTGGACGAAGATTTGAAGCTTCTTCTGCGCGGAGCGGTGGACAACCAACCTTCCAACAAGGAAGCGGGGAAGCGGTGACAACTAACCTTCCATCAAGGAAGCGTTGGTTCCCAGCATCATTCATCAGTGCAAGTGGCGCCCGGTAGGAGCGACAATTGCGCCCACCTACTCGCGGCAGCCTATCCCGCATCCGTTCAGTCGCAGGCGCTGAGCGCTGCTAAACGACGGATCGGGGATCTCGAAAGTCAAATTTCGCGACGACTTCGGTATTTACGATGTCCGCGCGAAGGATTGTCAGGGTTACGAACGCCTGATACTTCGGCTGGACCTTTTCGAAAAGTTGATGCTGAGATATCCGCGGTACGCGCGTGATGTCCCTCGCTCTCTTAGTCTATATCCTGGTCGGAGGAGTCATTCGATTGGAATTTTTTTTATTCTCCCCGTCTCTTTTACCAGATCGACGCTTGACTCACAATCGGCGTCACCATCGGTCTCCATTGACGGATGAGGGTATGTCATCTCCTCTGGATCAACCTACCGTTTCCGACTATCCACGTAAAATACGGGGTGCTTTTTCATAAATGGGGGAAGGTTATGCCTGAAATTTACGTCAACAACCTCTTCGACCACCGAAAACGGCCCAATAAAACGCAGCAATAACTTCGAAGTACCGCCAGGTCGTACAGAAACTGCATTTTTAGGTAGGGAAGCAGTACTTAATAATACATTTTCACACACTCTAAAGCATTTATTATTTTTGCAGTTATTCTAGTCCGCATATTGTTTTTGCTTGACCTGTGCGCTTGCCATCGCTTTACGGACTTTAAGTGCGATGGCTAATCGCTCATCCACAAAGCGTTGAGCCTGTCTCACGCTTTTAGCATCAAACTTGCCTATAACACCGCCGAGAGTTCGGTCGTCGGACGAATCTAAAAAAAAAGAGACACCGTCATTTGTTGGGAGAACAGGCATTCCTTGCCGTGACTCCATACTGACCACTGCCAAACCGGCAGGGTCGCTAGGGCAAGTTTCTGTCTTTGAGATGATACCCTCGCGGGTCATCGTCAAATTGACGAAATTATGCCCGTATGTTGAACCGAGCGTAGTAAGGGTCCTCCCCCATTTGTACACGGGCTGCGATAAAGCGAGACTGGCGTCCGAGGATGGCGCAGTCCGTTAATATAAAACGGTGTATCACCCGTACTGGCGTGAACACAGTTATTTATAGCGAACTCCACAAAAGGCAATTGTTTGCTCCATTCTTTGGGAGTTGCTATAGTGCGCAAAACATTCCCCACGACCCGATTGGCACGTTCTATTTGGCCATCGGTCTGGGGATGATCTGCGGTCGACATGTGGAGCTTGCTACCTAGCAGCTCGAACACATGTCGCCAAAAACCAGACGTAAAACGTGGATCCCGGTCCGATACTACGGACTCGGGCATCCCGTGTAGTCGGAAAACATGATCCCGGAACAAGAGAGTTGCCTCCTTGCCTGTAATCGATGTTTTACATGGTGCTAAAATGCATCATTTCGCTTAGCCTGTCTACAAAGACGACTAGCCCCGTCCGACCCTTATGATCTGGCGGCATGCCAAACATGAAGTCCAGATGGCCGACTACCAACACTCCGTTGGAATCAGTAGCAGCTTTAGTGGCGCACTGCTCGACAGTGCAGACTTAATGCACTGACACTGTTTGCAGAAGCGAATATAGTTGACCACTCGTCGATATAGGTGTAGCCACCAAGTTCCTCTGAAACTCGTAAGAATGTATTTTCACGGCCCAGATGGCAACTCGATGATGCATCATGGAGCTCAAGAAGTATTTTTAGCTTGAGATATATGTCATGAGGCGCATGGAAGCCATAAGTTGAGTAAGCAACCCAAGCGGTATGCTTTGGAAGTGGCTTGTGATGCCCCAAGCTTTGAAAAACGCACCAGCGACATTCAACCGAATGGTGGCTCATGTGATGCGTCAGCACCGTGCCACGCGCCCCATTACCTTGACGATATATTTATTTATAGTAGGGCCGAGGACGGGCTGAGCGTAATAGAGCCCCACAGGCGTCATTTAAACGCTGTCTTGCAGACTCTCGAGGACGTATAATTGTACGTCAACTTGTGGAAGTGCGTCAAAGGGGCTGTCAGATACCTTTGCTAGGCTGCATCGTAGGTACACAAGGTGTTCGAGCAGACCCAGACAAGGTAAAATCGGTAAAGATATGGCCTATCCCACAACATGTGAAGGATTTGCGACAGTTCCTAGGGCTCTAGCAACAATTATGCTGAGCGGACTTAACCATTGTTGGACCTCCTTAAAATTTGACGCAGAATGAGTTTAGTAACAAGATGATGCGTTCACATCACTGAATCGATCTCTTATAAGGCACCGGTGTTGGCACTGCCAGGCGCAGATAAACCCTTAAGCGCCGTCTGCGGTGTAAGTCGTCAGCGCGCTCATGACGACAGCGTCTACCGTGTTATTTCTAATCAGTCCTGGCTTTTAAAAACCACAATTTGTTTTGGGGCAGTACAAAGAGCTACATCTAATAAAGTATGCTCTTGTCAAATTTCGAGTGCACCTTTTGGGCACCGAGCCATTTGTGATTTATACGGATCACACATCATTGCGGACCACAATAAACTCACCACACCCTCGCCTAGAATGGAAATATGGTTTTCGGAAGAGATCACGATGTGACAGCTGATGCCTTAATATGTCATCGCTGTAGCTGAAGCGACTTAGCTTAGCCTTCAGGTGCGACGAAAGGAAAACCTTTCGTCCACCGAAGTGATCCAAGAGCAGCCGCCAATGATCGTCCTGACTGTAGCTCTCCGTAATTTCAGAGGCCAATGAGTTTGGCACGTCGTATGCTTTCATGGCTGCCAACGTTGACTTCGTCGTAACTTGTGCTTTAGCTCGAGACACACTTTCCTGGTGTCTTGCGTCGATGTCTAGTCTGCGTGATAATGCGTCAGCCAAGACATTCGACTTATCCGGCTTGTATTTAACTTTGAGATTAAATTCAAAGAAGAATATACATGGACTCGCTCATGAGTACATGATAGTAGCCATTCGTCGAATTCAACGTGGAGAAAATAGTTGACTTTCCCATGGAGTTCAACAGAACACCTTTCCGCGGGTTGGCGTTTGCGCCGGTATGGTCGCCGTGTTCAGCTTATTGTCAACATGAACCACGCGCCATCCGCCTGTGGCTCTACGCACACAAAAGTTGGGCTGCAGCAAGGTGACTTGCTCTCACCTTTGGATTGGTCCCAATTAAAGAGGACAAGCCTTCAAAGGAGGTGTTCGAGACCGTCATTTCGGTATGACTATTCGCCAGTATGATGTTGACACGACCTTCTCAAATGAAATATTGGAAGAAGATGTATACATCTCCGCGCCTCAAAGTGTTAACATGGACGCGAGTCAAGTATTGAAGCTCAATCGAAGTTTGTACGGACTAAAACAATCTGCTGCATCATGGTTTAAGATCATTTCGAGTGTTATCCGCAAAATGGGATTCGTTCCATGTGTCTCGGACCCGTGCGTATTCGTCTGTCACGACGGAAACCATTCGTGGGCTTTACGTGACTTTGAACGTCGACGATATGCTAATTGAAGGTAATTATGCTCACTCAATTGACGAAGTTTCGGATGAACTTGCAGGTCATTTCAACTAAAGAAGCTAGGCAATGTTGAAAAAATTCTCGGCATTGAAGTGACGTACAAGCAGCATATGAAGAAGCTCAAGAATAGCCAAAGTGCGTGCATCGACAGAATGGTCAAAACTTTTAACCAAGTCGACGCGAAAGTGGTGAGCACCCAAGTGTAGAAGGTTAAATCATGCTCAAGTACGAGAAAAAAAGACCCGAAAATGGAGAACCGTCCATATCGATCTCTGGTGGGACCACTCCTGTATGTGACAACAGGAACAAGACCTGATTTTGCGTTTGCAGTGAGTCGATGTAGTCGATATTTAGAGAAACCAAGTGAAGAGCACTGTAATGCAGCTGTTCGTGTGCTACGCTATTTGAAGTCGACTGCAGAGACTGGAAATAGCTATCGTAGCAAGTCTGGTGAGCTATAGCTGAGTGCATTTAGTGATGCAGATTGGGGGAGTGACAAGGATAATCGACGTTCTACATTGGAGTCATGGTGATGGTCAATGACTCACCAGTCATTATCAGGTCGATGTTTCAAACAGTGTATCTTTAAATACTGCGGAAGCTGAATACGTGGCGCTTTCGTTGTGATCCAAGAAGTTTTGTGGACAAAAAGTTAATTGATGGAAATGAAGGTCAAAATCGACGATCCAGTCATTGTGTATGAAGATAATAAGAGTGCGATTTTGTATTGTTAAAAACGGTGGAAACCAAAGTCGAGCAAAGCACATTGATATTCGTTATCATTTTGTTCGCGACCAGGTCAAGGCCCAGGTAATTCATTTGGAGTATATTGATACTCGACTTCAACTCGCCGATTTTCTGACCAAGGCTGGCGGAGACAAACGTCGGAGACTTCTAGTCGAGGAGGAGTGTTGACGATGGAAACATAGCGGACACTAAAATACCGTCGTTACGTTTTATTATCATCGCTATCCAAGAAACTACAGATTGTAGGTTTCAAGCAGTAGCTGAGATGCAGCTAGATATGGGCTTGTGGACGACCTTCTTATTGCTTATTAGCTGAATGTGAAGTAAGTTTCTTAAGTGACTAATACATTTCCAATTTACTTACTGACTAATAATTGTCTCCTCTACTAGTATACCTCATTAATTATCACGTATACACGCAGAGATGCGGGAAGGTGTTCACGTGCTGCCAAATGTAGGCGGCGGGCGCTACTTAGAGCTGCCACGCACTACTAGCACACACCTTCTGAGCACAGTGAGGAAACGTTTAACCGTCTTCTCTCACATACAATGAGGTAGTTGGTGGGCGCCTAAGCGACCTCACCCAACAAACGACGTCACGGGAGCGGTAATCCGGCTCCACGTGCGCACTTGTAGACTAGGTAGTAGTTTTCAGACTGCTTTATATTTAATCGTATTGAACATAAAATCTATTTTTATCAATCATTTATGCCATCTCTGTAGATAGGCACTGATATGTATCGCGAGCGTATTGTTCTATACACCTCGTATCTTTGATGACACTAGCCATCATCCCCCCTTAATGTGAATGCCCTCAGGTGCATCACATACGCAAGGTGAGTCACAATGTGAACGACATCAAAGTGGTGGGTCTTATTACTTCACATAAGTAATTGACCATCTTCTTAAGTACTTAACGGGATTGTGTAACATAGGGCAACTTTAGTCCGTTACAGGGGTACTATTGTTTTAATATTTAGGGATAAAAAGCAACGATGTGTCTCGATTAGCCAATTAGAGGTGTTTTTTATGTTGCATAGTCAAAGCGTCTGTGGCGATACTTGCCACCCATAAAAATATTCCTTTACGGCTGTGGCGAAATCATCTAGGTTAAACCTTTTGTCGCTTGGGACCCATGACAGCTAGAGCGTTTGATTGAAAAAAATATTTATACGCTTTCATAAAATCTTTGCAATTATTTTTTGCAGAATTAAATGCAAACCTTTAAATATGAATGAGTTTAAACCATTGTAAATCGAAAGCCGCCAAATGAAAGATTTCGTCCACGAGATAATAAAGCTTCAAATGCCATATACCAATTGGTGATTTACTAGACCTGAGTTGCGGTTTCTTACCCTGCGAGTCAATACTGCCGACGACACAGAACACGACAATAATAGAATCACAATTAATTAAATTTAAGTCATTTGGCGTGTTTGTATGAAGGTCATGGCGGATTTCCTGTGAAGGAGTGAACACATCTTGTTTACGTGCGCGTTGCCTAGCGACTGCGTCTTCCTGGGTGGAGACTGAACCAATTTCACCAACCTCCACGCGCCGTCCAACGACTGCGATTTCCTGTAGAGGAGTGAATACATATCTTTCACGTGGGCGACGCTCAAGGACTGCGTTTTCTTGAACGGTAGTGGACCAAGCATTACCGCTTGCGCAACCCCCCCCCCATGGTTACGTCTTTCGCTGAAGCGGGAAACGCACCCTTCTTCACTGACGTGTCGCCGAGCGACATCGCCTTCTTGAGTAATAATGACCGCAGCACTATTCTGTGCGCAACTGCCCACGGTTGCGACTTCCGATGAAAAGAAAACACGACTTTTTCAATTACGCGTTGCACAGCGACTTCCTGAGAAGTAGTGTCCGCAGCACATCCGCTTGCGCAACCACCCTCAATTGCGACTTCCTTTGTGGAGGCTGACCCAACCTCGACACCTACTAAAGTCCCAGTCGATACTTGACGTCCTTCTATGCACCACCTCCCCGCCGAACGGCAAATAGGCGTTTCAAGCGTGGGAATGCCATGTTGGTGCACAAATTCATCGCGTGACGAGGAGGGGACATTACCCACCAAGCTCGTTCAACGAGTGGTTTGTGACTAGCACCCACGGTGCGACTACGCCAGTCGATCCATGGCTCATGCTTTATAAGCCATGGCGTCCCAAGAATGAGATCATACCGATCGTCCATATCTAAGACAATGAACGGGTCTTCAGAGTCAGACTCGTTAGATTTAATTTTTAAGGGTAACAGAACCTTATGAGTCGATACCATCAATCCTGCCGCCAGGTGAACGGAAACCTTGCTATTGCTCTTCGAGCCTTCAATAACCTTGGCGTACAACGCTTAAATTGTCTTCACAGTGGCCTTAGTTGCGAATTGTATGACGCGCCCGAGTCAATCAAGACCGTCATGGGGTCTTCGTACTTCTTGACCTTAGAGGTAACCACCACCAAATTTAACCGCACAGCGGCCACAGACAAACACAACAGTGTTGTCCCCGTGACTTGTTCTTCAGAAAGAGGAGAAGGCAACCTTCCTCCTTTCTAGAGAGCGAGTGACCTCCCAGTAGGACGCCCGCGCCTACTGGGAGACTTCATCTTCCGACTACAACGCTCACTGCGTTTCAAGTTTGCTTCATCGAAGCAGGCTTGCCATGGAATACCTTCCATGGGTTCTTGGGGCAGTTTCTGCGATAATGCCCAAGCGCATTTCAATCGAAACAGCGGCCACCGGCCTTCGAAATCCCCAGCGCGGACGCGCCCATTCGGCCCATTATCTTTCCATGGGGGTGGGGCCTTCGGCAAATTTCGTCAACCCGACGTGGCCCTAGGCCGGCCGATCTCGTGCAGTGATCTTCCAGCAGAGCTATATTTACAGCTTCGTTGAACGTAGTCGCTTGTCGGCGAAAGGGTTCAGTACGAACAGGAACGACTCGGATACCGTCCATGTTCACCGTGACCTTTACTTCTTCCGACAACGGATCCCCGGTAATGGCGGCCTTCAAATTTTGGAGATACATGACATAGTCTAGTAAGGACCGGTTTCCTTGCTTGCTTCGCAATAATATCGACCGATGACGGTAGGTCACGCTGGCAATCAGAAATGTCGTTTTCATCTCATGAGCCATGAACTCCAACGAGACAAAGTATCCCGGAGTAGACGTCCCTTTGGCCATAGCCCACACCCTTACCCGACCTACCAGGTTCGAAAGGGCAAAGGCCACTTGAGACCTCGCGTCGCGAATCTGGCCTGCGCTCAGCGCAACCTCGATCTCCCGGATCTACAAGACCAAGCTATCCGTGTCCCTCCCGTCGAACGTGGGAACGAGGATCTTCACAGGCTTCGACATATCTGGACGCGGCGTATACGACGCCGGCGTCAAAGAGGCTCTCTCAGACGTACGTGCGACATCTTGCGCCGCCGTACTCACGTGAGCAATGATATGGGACTTATAGAGCTTAAAGCGCTCAACTCGAGCCCTTCGTTGGTCGGCAGACAGGGAGAGGAACCCGACAAAAGTCTTCTCGCCTTATAGGCTGACCATCCTTTCAAGCGCGCCCAATGGGAATCGGAAAGGTGAGTATAGTCCTGCTTGAGAGGCATATAGTCTTCAGGGTCATCCATCCTGAGTATCATCCAGATTATTTCAATACTTGGCCGCGGAGCTGACTGCAAGCGCTACCAGGTGTAATAGGGTCACACAGCAACTCACAGAGGAAGTTTTAAACTATTATATATTGAGATATTCTAGCAGTCTAACTACAGTACTAAATCAGGCTACTAACTGCTACTGGTTTTGTAGACAAGCACGTCGTAACGCGGCCACGCTCTACTAGCACAGCGAGGTAGCGGTTTAACCTGCTCCTCTTGCGAAGTTGCGGTGGACACGTTAGCGACCTCACCCAACGCACTAAGTACTTTGATTAAGTGTCGTCACGGGAGCGTTAATCCGGCTCCTCGTGCGCACTTATCAAGTAGAAAGTAGTATTGAGACTGATTTATATTTGATCGTATTAAATATAAATACCTATTTATACCAATCAAAATGTCATCTCTATAGATAACACTTGATATTTATTGCGAGCGTATCTTTCTAGATACCTCGCATAACGGATGACGCTAGCTGTCATCACGGATGACGCTGGGCGTCATCCCACCTAATGTGAATGCAATCATGTGCATCTTATACACAAGGATTGGTCACAATTGTGCACCACACCCGAGTATTGGGTCTAATTACTATAATTTAGTAATTGACCATCCCCTTAAGTACACCAAGTGTACTTAACGGAGACTGTAACATTCGGGCAACTTTAGCCCGTTACACCACCCCCCCATTTAAGAACGAATTTACATATTTAAATTCGTCAAAGAGGAGAGAGGAACTGCGAGTAGCTTTACGCCCGCTAGTTCACTCAATCATTCTAGCGACCTGTGTTTTTATACACGGCGCCAAAGATGCCACCTAAAAGGGGCCACGTTGGTGGGTGGTCTGCGAAGACGCCCACCTAACCTCGCACTAAGCGCACGCGCCGCGTTAACACACCCGCCGCGTCTAATGCTTTAGTCGAAACGCCGACAGTTACTGCTGCTGTCGCGTTAACAGGGCTTAAGGATCCATCCCACTTTAACAGTGAGGATGTTGATCCGTCGCTCATTGTCGACTACAATGAGTCGACACCGTTGCCGTCACCCCAAAGTAGTGATGCGGACAACGAGCTCATGAGGAAGGATGATGGCGCATTATTGCGCATCCAAACTTCTCTCATGGCTCACAACATGGAGACAGCAGCATTTACGAATGCTGTTTCATCGTCTGCGCTGGAAAGCGCAGCGACAGGTAATGAGAGCGCTGCCCATAAAGACGCAGCCGCTTCTCCGTTGGGTATAATTACAACGCTTTATGCTCAGACCATAGTCCATATAGGTTCTGACATAGAGGATTCGAGCCTAAAGCTCCGCCGACGACACGTGAATGTGCTCAGTCGGTGTCACAATCCAGTCGTTTAGAACGAGGCTATGTGACGGGTGGCATTCCAAAGATGCCCCCTCTATCTCAATGGCCCCGTTTAAACGAGCTAAGAGCGTCTCTCCTAATGCGCGCTCTTGTAGACGCACATAATTATTATGGTGTCTTTAAATCATGGAGGGCTAAAAAAAACGCTTGGGCGTATTTTTCCGATCCCGGTCGTGTTGCATCCAAATGAACGCCCGACCAATACGAGAGAAAATTCTTGCGCTGTATTCATCCGCATTCCGATGCGATGAAACAGCGGTCGCAGCGAATTAATTTCGCTACCTTGCGTGTAAAAAAAAATCATGGGCGATACTGCACCTCCTGTTTCTTCTCACAACGCAACTTCTGCTAGTCCATTTGAGACTAGCGAAGAGGTCTCAGCTGGTGCTCTTTTCCATAGGCAGCCGCTAAGCCAGGCACATTAATACGTAGGGTACCGATCAGTTCCCAAGAGTTAAAAATCTTCGAGTAACCTTTCCATTGGACGAGGGTCTGATACCTTTGCCTCACGGAGCGGTGGGCAAGCAACCTTCAACAAGGAAGCGTTGATTGCCACCCGCATCCATAAGTGCAGGTGGCGCCCGATAGGAGTGGCGATCTCGCCCACCTACTCGCGGCTGCCTCACCTTCGTCCGTTCAGTCACATCCGTTTAGCGCTGCTGAAGGACGTATTGCGGATCTCGAGGGTCAAGTCTCACGACTGACCTCGGATCTCGTTGATGTCCGAGCGAAGGCTCGTCAGGGTTATGAACGCCTGAAGACTCGCTTGGACCACTTTGAAATGATAATGCTGAGGGATCCGCGGTACTCGCGTGATATCCCTCGCTCTCCAAGTCCTGTTCGTGGTGGAGGGACTTCGGTCCGATAGCTTTTCGCCTTCACCACCCCCTCACCCGAACGACGCTCGACTCACAGTCGGCGTCACCATCGGTTTCCTTAGACGGATGGGGATATGTGACCTCATTTGGGTCTACATACCGTTTCAGACGACCCACGTAAAATACGGGTGCGTCTTCATATACGGAGGAAGGGTGAGCCTATAATTTAGGTCTTTAACCTCTTCTATCACCGTTAAAAGGCCCAATGAAACGCGGCAACAACTTCGTAGTACCTCCAGGTAGTACAGAAATTGCATTTTTACGTAGGGTAGCAGTACTTAATAGTACATCCCCCACTCGAAAGCGTTCATTATTTTTGTGACCATTTCGGTCCGCATATTCTTTTTGCTTGTCCTGTGCGCTTGCCATTGCGTCCCGGACTTTAGGTGTGATGGCTAATCACTCATCCACAAATCGTTGACCTTGCTCACTTTTAGCATCAAACACGCCTATGATACCGCCAAGAGGTCGGTCATAAGGCGTAGTTTTATTGACCACTGCTAAACTGGCAGGGTCACTACGGCAAGTTTCAGTCTTTGAGATGATACCCTCATGGGTCATCGTCATATTGACGAAACTATGTCCCTCTTTTGCACCGAGCATAGTGAGGGGCCCTCCCCCACTAAGACTCGGGCTGCGCACAAACGAGACTGGCGTCCGAGGATGGCGCAGTCCGTTAATATAAAACGGTGTCTCACCCGTACTGGCGTGGACACTGTTATTTATAGCGAACTCCACAAAGGGCAATTGCTTGCTCCACTCTTTGGGAGTTGCTATAGTGCGTAAGACATCCGCCACGACCCGATTGGCACGTTCTGTTTGGCCATCGGTCTGGGGATGATCTGCGGTCGACATGTGGAGCTTGCTACC
>NC_090613.1:7367885-7370709 GCF_004359215.1 Bremia lactucae
TCTGGTTAAGTGTCGTCACGGGAGCGGTAATCCGGCTCCTCGTGCGCACTTACCAAGTAGGAAGTAGTTTTCAGACTGATTTATATTTAATCGTATTAAATTTAGATACCTATTTTTACCAATCAAAATGTCATCTCTATAGATAACACTTAATATTTATTGCGAGCGTATCTTTCTAGATACCTCGCGTAACGGATGACGCTAGGCGTCAACCCTCCTAATCTGAATGCACCCATGTGCATCACATACACAAGGGTTGGTCACAAATGTGCACCACACCCGAGTGCTGGGTCTAATTACTATAATTTAGTAATTGACCATCCCGTTAAGTACACCAAGGGTACTTAACGGGGACTGTGGAACATTAGGGCAACTTTAGCCCGTTACAAATTTAGTACTACTTAATATCAATACTCCGTTATTGAGGAGCCTACAGGTGTCATTCGTACCTAGATGAGTCAAAACGGTAATTCACCTATATTCCCTGATGTACTGACACACATTCCAACTATATGCACAGCCAAAATATTATTAGTGTGTCAATGTACTAGTCACATGTGACCCTACTACAGCCATGAACTTTATAATTTCAGCTGTAAATGCCTTAATTACTCGAACATAGATGTAACCAACATATCTCTTTTTTAGCTCACCGACGTGCTACGCGAACTAATCTTATTTATAATATTATTTTAATGCTCTTGCCTATAAATTATGAGAAAAGGGTATTTTACCCATCTTGTGTATAACACCATACTAAGTTACAGTGAAGTCGGTCGGCAGGTCGATGAAAAAACATTTAATTAATCAAAGTCATCGGGTTGGAAAAGAACATTGGAACCGTGTTGATGCAATTCCTTAGCAAATGCGCTCTTAAATTCACTGCTGAATCGTTGCTTGCTCTGATAGTTTTGGGCAGGGGAACATTCGGCGCAGCTCTAAATATCTAACATGGAATTGGTTGAGAAATGATGCGCTTTGTGTAACGGGGCACTACGATTTGTACTGCTTCAGTACAAGTCCACTTCGCACTGCTTCAGTTGCGAGTGGTACCTTACGTTATTTCACGTACACTTGTACGTGCAGAGGGAGACTCTCTTTAAGGCAACTAGCTTAAGGAGGGTTAAATTAAAACTGTATTAGTATAATTAAGTTTTTCTTCTTTCTATCTGTTAACGCTAACTTAATTATAAACTAATACTAAACATACAATGCAATCTTATCTTATCTTATCTGTCTCTCTCTTTTGTTTACATCTACTGTTAATTAGTCTGCGGGATAAATAGATATAATGGCCTATACCTATTTATGGATAAGATTTCTGAACATTACGATATAAAGTAGTATCCTCCAAATATTATCTACCTATAAGATAATATATTAATTAACCACCTTTGAGTGTTAATTCATGTAACGATACACCCTGTTACATCACCCCTCCCAAAAACGACAATCACTCTGACTGTCATTGGATGGAGTGGTCACTATGTGACCATTTAATTTAAAATGATGTTGATTGGTCAGAACCATCATTTTGAATTTCATCGCATGAAGAACAAATTCATGCGGGGTATTGATAGTGCTGCGCCTTCGGCTGCGGTTCGTGCAGCCGCGGGTGACGCACTCTTATCTCTTGCGGTAGACGTCTGCCGTTGTATCTTCCACTCGCGCAATACTATATGTTGCGGTGCACGTGGTCATTCACCACGTGAATACGACCCCTCATTGGAGGTCGACTACGAATGCGAGTCGGACGAAATGGCCGACTCGGGGAGAATTGAACAGTCGCCTGATGGACGTCAGGCGGCTGACTATGAGCCTTCGAATGAGAGGGCTCATTCTGATAGACGTGTTAATAGTCTATTTGTTTCGGACGATAAGGATGATCCCTCATCAATTGTTCCGTCTCACGTACTGTCACCTGCACCTGTTTATGTGTAAGGTGATGACGATGGCGTAAGCCATCCTACGAAAAGTTCTTGTGGTACCCCTGCTTCAGTGGGTACCACTCAGGGGAGTGAAGACAATAAATGGTCTCATCTCGCCCCTGAAAAGAAGCCGTGGCTTATGCCAGAACGGCTAATCAATAGCTTGTCTGGAGAGACTACTCATTCGCAATGTCAAAGACATTGGACGCGAAGCCTGGCTTCAAAAACTTAACGCGAATCGCGTTAAGTTTGAGAAACGAACTTTCCGGTGTAAAGTATAAATTGCATCGGTTGTCACGTGTGGCTGGGCTTCCATGCCTCACGTGGGGTGATCCCTGTCCTTGTTGTGTTGACAACTCGAAGAGGGTAAAATGGGATGTCTATTCCCTTTCTTCGCCCTGGGAAGGGCTCGCATCTCTATTGAGATGCGGGATGCGATTGACGTTTTGCAATCAGTTCACAGGCGCCAGGGGCGCGTGTTTTCCGATGGGCCTTCTGAACCATCGGATAGGTCTCGTCATACTGACGGAAGAGGCCCTTAACGTCAGCAACCAGCTGGGAACGAGGCTCCCAGCTGTCATGTGAAAGTGGATAACCACGCCAGCGAACAAGATAACTCGTTCGCTGCCCCTTTATCACGGTGGTCCTGGATACGTTCCACAAGGAAACGTCGACCACCGTGGGAATCCAGCAATGGTTGTGGTGGAGGAGGGAAAATTAGATCCGAACCGTGTGTCAGATCTAATGTCGAGGATCGACAAAATCGATCACTTCCTCCATGATTTAAAGGAGTGACTTGACCACGAGCGTGGCAAGCGTCGCTCGTTGGAGCAGACGGTGCAGGCTCACCATATCGAGCGGTTGGAAGACCGTTCGAAGAGTGCGTACTCCATGTT